>NW_017100684.1:665-5381 GCF_001263275.1 Habropoda laboriosa | reverse complement strand
GTTGAAAAGAAAATTCTTAAAATTGTTTATTTTCTTCTAGAAATTTTTGTGTAACTTACAATACACAATGATCCCAAACTTTTGGCCGGTATTGTATATAGTATATAAAGTGACCAGATGTACTGATTTGAATTACACTGATTTTGAGAAAAACAACTCTAAATGTAGGAAAAGAAATATACAGGGTGGTCCACGCAACGTGTGCACCGTTATAACTTCCAAAATATGCGTTGCACGAAAGAATGTTATATACAAAAGTTACATGGTTTAAAAGGGTACACTATGTAGTGCGTTAATTTTTTTTATAGGTGGAGGCATTTCGGAGATTTGAAGGTCAACTTTGTTTTATCAATATAAGGTTGAATCTCCAACTTGATATTACGTGAAGAAAATTTTCAAGTAATAAAGTGAAATTACTCGTTAGCTATTAGGTTTAGGGCTAATAACGGTCAATACTTTTTTACTTACAATTCGATACTCTACTGTTTTGGTACAAAAAATATAGTATTCTGTTTAAAAAAACAAAGTTGACCTTCAAATCTCCGAAATGCCTCCACCTATAAAAGAAATTAACGCACTACATAGTGTACCCTGTTAAACCATGTAACTTTTGTATGTAACATTCTTTCGTGCAACGCATATTTTGGAAGTTATTGCTAGGTTTATCAATCAGTTAGATATAACAAAAATTAATCTAAGGCCTTACTAGTGTCGAATCCTCATCCCTTTGTCCCTCGACTCCCATACATACAGATCCTTTTCTCAGGTACAGTTTCGACAACTACCTGCGCTAAGGTTAGACACTTTGAAAAAACATGTTAATTGTAAGGTACAATGTTAATGTAAACTGTAGTCAGTTATATGAAGAAATTTTAAATAATGAAGAATTATGAAAGGCTATTTCTTCCTCAAATAAATATTTGTAACCATTGGTTAAGTATTAAGTAATCATATTTAATTACAAAAATGTAGAGAGTTTAATTTGTTTATTTTTTCTAATTCTTTAAATGTAATAATTAAATTAGAATGTAATTTTATTTCATTACCGTTACAAAACATATTCGTGTCTTTTTCTTTAATAAAAATCTACCGAATTTGCCTTCAGAAAATCTGGTCAGTTTATATACATTTTTTATTTGTTTTACTACTCTTGCCTGAGATATCCTTTAATTATTTGATTATCAGTAGTATAGAAATTTTAATTGTTTATCTTACCAATGTTCTCCACTGTGCCAGAATTTTTCAGCTCTATGAGCATATTTATAAAATCTGGCCTAACAATATTATTTTGTTCTCTGTACTGGATCGATTCTGAGATGACTTTCGTTACAAATTTCGATACCTCTGAATGCGGCATCACGTAGCCAAGGAAATTGTACAGCGACGGCATCGTTTCTCGAAAGAGCAGCCTAAGGATCATTTTAGTGTCGGGCGCGAAAATTTTTCTTCCTATTCGTCGAAATATACTTTGCTCGTTCGACAATGCGTTCATGTTGATTCCAAAAGCGCAACTTCCGATCACGTCTGTAGTGAATCTCGCCGCTATTTCGCTGCAATTTTCGGGTTCCCCCTTTTCTGCCACTTTCTCTAAATGTTGTTCCAATTGTTCGGAGCATTCGACGATCAAGGGGAACATCTCTTTCAGTTTGCCAGAAGTAAACACTGGTGACAACTTTATTCGTAGTGGTCGCCATCTTGTTGGCTCCAAATTGAAGATATTCGGAGACAGTGGATCAGCCTGTGATTAAAATCAAATTTGAAATAGTCATTGTCAGGGAATTATCGATAAGGGCTCATAATGATACACGCTATTAAAATTATTATGCACATGTTATGTTTGTTCAAAATAAGAAAATAAAAATAATTTTTTATTTTTATGTTCAGTAATGTTTCTAATATTTCAAGTGAAGTAGTACAAGCAGAAAATGAAGCAGTTTAGAAAAATAAATTGTTCAGTAGACCTATGTAATTCTTTTTTCATTGTAGTAAACTAATTTTATTTCATATGATTGTTTCTTCTGTGTTGTAAAAATAAAAAAATTATTGACACCTGCTACTTTTTTCCCTCTAGCATCACGTTCTACTCTGTAAAAGTAACTACAGTTGTACCTGCAGTTATGAATTCTTAACAATGAATTTATGTTTCGTGTCGTCAATAATTTTTGCTGAAACTACATTTTAATGCCTGCCAACTGTCGAAGTTAATTCTAGTTCTAGCCTAGTCTAGTTCTTAATTCTATTTTAATGTTTCAATATGCATACCCTTTCGGTGATAACGTTTCCTCGATCATCGAACGTAGAGAAGTCTCTGATCAGAACCTCCTTGATAAGGTCTAAGTCGCAGAGAACGAGTGTGGGCGATGATCTCACATAAATTCCGATCATAGGCTCGTTCTTATATTCGACGTATAGTTTCGCCAGAAGACTGCCCAGTGAAATTTTTCTAAGCATGACATCTTTAATATTTCCAAATCCCGGTATCGGCCGTGGTCCGGGCACGTTGCGTTTTTTCCAAAAATCGAAAGTCGACGTGAAGTAATAGTAGAGGATCGCTACAATTGCCGCGATAATTGCACCGACTGTTTGATCAAAATCGAACATGTCGATTTCAGGTTGGCAAACTGACTTCGCAGTTCACGTTTCGTCGACAGTTCACCGTATAATACTAATCTTATCGTGAGTTCACTTTCAATGTTATCGTGTGAACAATTGTACAAACGTGTTGGTGCAGCATCTTTTGCTTATATCATTCGTATTAAATCTTATACACTTACAGTGAAGTAAACATTACACAGCATTTTCCACTTACTACTTAATACACATTCCCGCGACATACATACACGGGAACGTTGAAACGTTTCATTTGTGCAAGCCTGTGACAGTCACGGGCACAGCCTGTAGCTCGTCGTTTGTTGGTTTTCTTACTCTAGCCATTGATATTCGAGCCGCTTAGAATCTAAAGTGACTAACTCCATCAAATAACATTGATTAAATCTGTTTTATTTATGGAAAATTCATCACCAAGCGTGTGCTTTGATACTAAAATTGGCAGAATATCAAAAAGTGGAGTTAATCATTTTGGTGTCTGAGTGGCTTTTAACCCTTTCCGGTCTGAATAGTCGAATTAGTTCGCATACATTTGGCTACTGTCGGATAGTACCGTGTAGTTTGCCTTTATTTCAATATTTCAGCGGTTATTAACATTAGGCCAACGGACATTTCTGGTATACCTATCTCTACGGACACGCGTCAAATTGCAGATTTTCTTTAAAAAACAACTTATTTTATTTAAAAACAACATATTGTACACTGTTGTCGTAACAAAGGAGTATTTTCCGAGTATTTGTCGCGGTTAATAGACCAGTTTAAGGCCCACCTCCCTGCGAACACTAGGCCCGAAAGTGAAGGTACTTGAAAGTTTCACTTTCACCATCAAATTTATTACTCAAACACTCAAGAGTAGACGACTGCGTTGCTTGCCCTCGCGACTTTATTGTCCACAAAAATACACATTTCAGTTTACCAGATACGCAATAGAAAGAATGGAAACGGAAGAAACGATCTTAGAATTTTCACCTCCCACTCCTTTTTACCCTTTACAAAAGGAAAAGACACTCCCACACCATCCAATCCGAAATTAGTTGCAACCACCTTTCTCCGAACATCCAACCAATAAGATTTTAGTGTAGTTTTCCTCGACGACACATTCATACGTTCCACTTGTACTTTTGAAAGACTTCATTTAACTCGCGATAAGTTCGAAGTCGCGAAAACACTATCCGTCGACGCTGTGACGCACAACATACACTATTAACTTGATGAAACTCTGTGGTATTATGTATCTATGTAAAGATTATAATAAGCATAAGTGGTAGGAGAGAAATGTAAACGATTTCGGTAATTTTTTTTGTGAAATTCGTAAACCTAGTATTAAAAGAAAAATTCTTTCTTTTAAATTTCAAGATTTATCATTTGGCATCGAAAGTGCAATCGAGAAAGATGTGCGTATAAGCGATATCCTACAACCTTCAAACAAGATTTCATTCGACCGTTAAACAAATAAACAGCCAAGTATTGTGTTTGCTCGATAATGACAACATTTGAACAATAATGACTTAGTTTGAAGATATTCTTGGTGAATTCTTTCACATATGAGGGCATTAAAATGCTGTTATTATTACTTTAGGTATAACCACCCAAACAACAAATCACCCTGATAATTCTCATTTGCTTAAATTGGTGTAAATTGAATTATGTCGTACAGTAATGGATTCTTATGTATATTATATTCCTATTGGTGGATACAGTAAAAGTTCTATAAGAGTTCTTTGGGATCTATACGCGAACGGTTCATGGTCTATCCCCACCACAAGGGGGGGCCACCCTTGACACGGTCACGGCATCTCCTTATCGCATTCGGTGGCGGCATGTCCGTGAGACAATACTAACAAAATTACAAAAGTTTGTTATTTTCAATTTTTCGTTAATAAAAATTTCATCAAAATATTGGTGAGATTTTCCTGATTAAAATGATACCAAACACGATATTGTTACAAAACTTGGTTGTGTCAATTGGGCTTGTGAATCTTCTTTTGCCCGCTACGTTCATTTCACTGTTTACATCACAGAATGTAACACCATTTCTTATAACTGTGACAAAAGGGAACCGTTATCCAGAACTAGAACTGAACCTATCCGGTTATTCTCGAATGGGAC
>NW_017100684.1:0-568 GCF_001263275.1 Habropoda laboriosa | reverse complement strand
ACACATAAGAATACACATAGGAGTTGTTATACTAACGTTTACACTACTCAGGACTCTTCACAACCACAATTATAATTTACTAATATGTTAAAAATTTTACTCATAAAAGGTTCGTATGTGTTGAAGGTTCTGGGGTATCAATTTGTTGTCCCTCACAGTCCTCTTACCAGAAGACCATCGTCTTCCCCACTCCGTGGCCAGACCCTTCGCGAACAATATTCTTATTTTTAAAGCAATGCAACGTCGGTTTGCATGTTTTATAAATCCTTACATGTAATCTTTTTTAGGTGTCTTATATTTAATAGATATAGTAAAGACATAATAAAGTGTGGATGTATGTAAATATGTATTAATTATTTATAGGGAGGGCGTAATTATGTGTGGAATTTCTTATTAAGTAACTAAATATACACCGAATTATACCGTGTTTGGTCTTATTTTAATCAGAAAAATATCATGGATATGTCAGTAAAATTTTTATCAGCAAAAAACAAAAAAGTTGTTCTTTTGTATTAGTGTTATCTCACCGATATGTAGGTGTTTGATATTTTAGGACTGGCTCGACTTT
>NW_017100683.1:64752-68037 GCF_001263275.1 Habropoda laboriosa | reverse complement strand
GATCCAAAATACACTTCTAACCAAAATACAATTTTCCAGGCGAAACAAATAGTACACTTCCTAGACGAAGGGTTAGAAATTCAATTCTTAGTCTCTAATAGCCAATGTTTATCTCATCACTTCAAAGAAATAAATCTGGCTGATCCAAAATACACTTCTAACCAAAATACAATTTTCCAGGCGAAACAAATAGTACACTTCCTACACGAAGGGTTAGAAATTCAATTCATAGTCTCTAATAGCCAATGTTCATCTCATCACTTCAAAGAAATAAATCTGGCTGATCCAAAATACACTTCTAACCAAAAATACAATTCTCCAGGCGAAACAAATAGTACACTTCCTACACGAAAGATTAGAAATTCAATTTGTAATCTCAAATAGCCAATGTTCATTTCATCACTTCAAAAAAATGAATCGGGCTGATCCAAAATACACTTCTAACCAAAAATACAATTTTCCAGGCGAAACAAATAGTACACTTCCTATACGAAAGATTAGAAATTCAATTTGTAATCTCTAATAGCCAATGTTCATTTCATCACTTCAAAAAAATGAATCGGGCTGATCCAAAATACACTTTTAACCAAACAGTACTATTTTCCAGGCGAAACCATCGGCTTCAGTAGCCGTCTTACCAGCTTTATTAGCCAAGTCCTCCATCTGTTATAACCCCATCATTTACGCTGGCCTGAACAACCAATTTCCGCGCTCTTTGAAGAAGATCTTCGATATACGAACGTCGAGAACCATGGTACCTGACAGTCAAAACACAGCGTTGACCATGATGAACAGACAGGAGCAGAGAAACTGAGGGCCGCTAATGAGAATCCCACAAGATGCGTCGGTGAACAACAAGAACCAAGTCAAATGGCACCACGGAAATACTCGAGGGACTGTAACTATAATTATGAACACTGTCACGAGAGAAAATTCAATATATCTGCTGAAAGGAATTATCTTAAAAGAAAACAAAAAAAAAAACACTGCTGGTTCTCTATTCCCGTTCCCTTGGTTTTCAGCGTTTTTTTCCCACTTTTTTACATACGAGGTTTCACGTATCCTTATTATGGATTCATTTATGCAAATGTATCTTTTGTTTTCATGAATTTCACTGGGACTTGCTAAACGTTTGACGACTAAGAACAGGGATCTTAGCACTTCGTGGAAGTTTTCGGTGAAAAGTAAAGGATATACGATCGATCTTTTCTTTCCTTCTTTCCTTTTCTTTTTGTTTGACTTTTATGAATTTCGTGACTTCGGAGGATTTTGCTGTGTTAATTAACTCGTGAGTTTCTTCACGGGTGTTGTTTTGGCGTGACCAACAGCTCGGTTGCGAAGTTCTGGGAGGTGCTTCGGATAATGAACGGGTATCGCGAGAATGTTTCATTTGAAGTGGTAGTTTGTTGGGAGAGCAAACTTTCGTTCTGTATTCTAGGAATCATTGAAATTAGTGTGCTTTAGTTTGTTAATGGAATACGGAGAATTAAGGGAATATTGAATACTTAAGTGTTGAGAACGTGAGTATTTCAGTACTTAAGTGTTGAATATCCGAGTATGAATTCTTGAAAACTTAAGTGTTTAGGTAGTTGAGTATTTAGTACTTACCTGTTGACTAGTTGAATACTAAGTACTTAAGTGTTGAGTTAATTGTGTACTAAGTATTCACTTAACGAGTAGTTACGTATTGAGTACTTACGTGTCGAGTTGGTTGAATATTAAGTATTTATATTTTGACTAGTTGAGTATTAAACACTTAAGTGGTGAGTTAGTTGAGTATTAAGTTACTCACATGATAAGTAGTTGAGTACTCACGTGTTGAATAGTTGGGCGTTAGATAGTTGAATATCGAATACTTAACTGTTGAATCTTACGTATTAATTGCTCGAGTATTTAAATATTGAGCACATGTGTACCTAAGTGTCCAGTATGAACTGTCCAAGAAACTAAGTGTTCAAACATTAAGCGTTTACAACAGGATACAAAACAACGTTTACTTCAAAGAAATACAGCAGCATCACTGTGATTTACGAGCAGGCATGACTAAGTAAAAGGTGAGTAAAAGGAGGTACGTACTTGGAAAGTGTGACCATTAACTATACGAAAAACAAGATAATTGCGACATCAACGAAAGGTGCACCGCGAATTCTGATTAAACTATAATTTATATTGCACGCAGCACGATTTACAGCCCACACAAAGATAATTGCGCATAAATAAACCAACGTGTGAAATAAGAAACAGCTGATGGTTAAAAACAATGAAGCAATTACCGGCGTTCGTTAAGCCTCGATCGTAAACCAGACGCGTTACCATAACCGTTCGACGAAAATAGTCAATAACCAATCAAACTTCACGAATTCGTTACACACACACACACACGGAATGATAATATTATACTTACGCTATTATCCCCTTTGCTTCCTTTACCAACTCCGATGCCTCCTATGGCATCATTACGGATGACTCCACGAAGAGAAGACGAGATTACGATTCGTAACACGCGCGATTATGCCACGACGGCGAAAGTGAAATCGCGAGGAAAATTCAGCGACACTGATCAAACCACTCCTGAAGCAACTTCGCGCGATGTAATTGACCTACCTGGGTAATTTCCATCTCAATCTTGATCCCCCACTCTCGAGCACACCATGCTGATATCCTCAATTTCGTCTTCACAAAAGTGCAGAATCGTACAATTTAAATTACACTTCTTCGTCAAAATTGGTATCACAGTTGTATACTACGAAATTTTAGAATAAATTGTTTTTTTATTTTTACGATTTTTATTCGACGGAAATGGCAAAGGGGAGACCTTCTTTCCTAATTCTCTCACAGGCTGAAACTCACGTTGTCACAATCGACTTTCTTATCCCGTTTCGTTAGACATCCACTTAATCTGCTTTTTGAAATTCTGAAATTGTGCAATTCTGAAATGCTTTAATTCAGAAATTCCAAAGTTTCGAATCCCGAAACTTGAATGTTCTAAAATTACAAAATTCGGAAGTCCTGACATTTCATAATTCAGAAATTTTGCAAACCTGACATTCAAAATTCCCAAAATTCGAATATTCGTAAATTCAAGAACTCTGAAATTCAGAAATCTGAAAATTCGGAAATCTCAAAACTCTGAAATCTTGAAATTCAGAAATCTGAAAATTCGGTAACTCTGAAATTTAGTAATTTCAAAATTCTGGAATTCAAAGATCCCAGAATTCAAAAATCTGTTAATTCAGAAATCCCAAAACTCTGAAATCTTGAAATTCAGAAATCTGAAAATTCGGA
>NW_017100683.1:61613-64554 GCF_001263275.1 Habropoda laboriosa | reverse complement strand
TAAGTGTCCTAATATTTTTCATTCAAGTAAATTTAATTCGTGATTAAATACAGAACTGAAAATTTCCCAGATATAAGATAATAAATTAGTTTTCATGCAACGAAAGAAATAAGATCAATTATGTAGTGCCAGATACAATAAAGCATTTTTTATGCAATAGATGCAAAAGAAAAACATATTTACACGCTACTCTATCAAGTTTGTAATTTACTTACCAATTAATTAAATACAACCATGTACCATCTGAAAATGTACTTCCGCAGTATTACATGATCAAAGGAACTTCACTTCAGAAGCCACTTCAATTCACTTCAAACCTTGAAACCAAACCCCAAAGAATAATTCTCAATCTTGCACTTCTCACTTCTTCGTACATTTCCAATTAAAACTTCCCCTAATGAGTCTTATTCTTGGACTTTGCTACATTCTACTTCAACACAATTACCTCAATCGTGTTATTATATCGACACCTGGGTTCGATCATTATCGAACAGATAATTATCCTGTCGCTAAACGTGACATCCCGAAGACAAACAGACGCTGGAAGATTTCTTTTAATCAACCGTGTAACAAGCGGCAAGTAAAAAACAGAAGTAGGAGTGGAGATAAATGAGAAAGCGTAATGTGTATTTTTATCAAAGACGATGAGATTACGCAACGACAATTGGCTGTGAAAATTTTCTCCAGACCTGACAACTTTTGCACCGACCACATGTTTCATATACAGGTTTCGAATAAAAGCAAAAGCTAAATGGGACGTTCGATGCTCGTTTTTTTCCATTGCCACATTCGAGATTCGTGACCGTAATTCCTCATCGACGCCGAAGAAATCCTTAGCAACTGATCGACCTGCTTGGACGGGCCAGAAAAGAGGAGAATAGCAATCGTGTAGCTAATAAACGAGAGATTAGGTGGTTCCAATACATCTTGTAGATTCTTGGGCAGAAAACGTATGTACATGTATCTCTGTTGTAATTTGTCAGATTTATTGGATTGCTGTATATGAAACGCGGTTTTTTAAATACATCATGTTTCTTTAAAAAATATTGTTTTTAATCGAAATAATTTCCACACGATTCTATACATTTCTATACGATTAACTAGTTTTATTATTCCAGATTTGTGAAACTCGTTAGTTTTCGAATGAAAAAATTCTTTGAATGCTGTTTTTATAGTGCCTTCCTTCCTGGATAATTTATTTGTTCAAAAATTGTTCGGGTGTTTGAAGAAATGGTAGTCTGTTGGGGAGAACGTGGCAAAATTTCATATTCTTTATCGTGGATTGTTTTCAAATGCTAAATTTATATTTTCAACAGTTGTTACCGCAGTTTTTCAAGTTTAAACTTATAAAAAAAAATTAGACAAATATCTCGATTATTCGTCACGTCAAATAACAATGTCCAAAGAATTGTTTGTAAAAGTTTACGATCGAACAAAGTTGAATATACAGCATCTAGTCCTGTTGACATCGATATGAGATGTTGAAAAAACATTTCATTTGCGTCGACCTAATATTTCGAGGACGATTTCCTCGCACTTGGCGCGGACAATGTTCTGTTTAACACTGTATAGCAGGAAAAGTAGGAGTTATTTACACACTAAAATATTTGATTATAGAAAAATGTTAATTGCGTTAAATTTTTGTCACTTTAATCCACCTTTGCGCATATTTATTTGAGTTTTGAAGCCAGGAATATTGTTTTCTCAGTGCAAGTCCCACTTCCAAAAACTATTGCGTACTATCAGTGGCAATTTCATTTAATTTAGATGAAATTTATACTGGTTACAAATTTTCAGTTCCATTTTTATGGTAATTGAAAAAAATTCACGAGACTTCTTCCAAAGATTTCAACGTTTTAATAATTCTCACTTCCAAAGCCAATATTACCATTTCAAACAGCCGTCAGGTATTTTTTTAATTAATCGAATAATCAAATAATCCTATGTGCCTAGAATTGATTATAAATTTTCAGTGCAATTCTATATTCTCACTTCCAAAGCCAATATTACCATTTCAAACAGCCGTCAGGTATTTTTTTAATTAATCGAATAATCAAATAATCCTATGTGCCTAGAATTGATTGTGAATTTTCAGTTCAATTCTACTGTTATTGAAAAAAATTTCATTATTTTCATTTCAAATAATCACCATGTATTAATCCATCGAATAATCAGATAATCGTATGTGCCTGGAATTGACTGTAAATTTTCAGTTCAATTCTATTATAATTGAAAAAAATTTCATTATTTTCATTTCAAATAATCACCATGTATTAATCCATCGAATAATCAAATAATCGTATGTGCCTGGAATTGACTGTAAAGTTTCAGTTCAATTCTATTGTAATTGAAAAAAATTCACGAGACTTCTTCCAAAGATTTCAACGTCTTAATAATTCTCACCTCCAAAGCCAATAATCGTACCACTTCAAATAATCGTCATGTATTAATTAATCAACTAATCGTACACGCTTGGAATTGACTGTTCCCTGGAGACGAGGTTCGCGAAATGTTGTAGAAAGGAATTTTATTTTATTTTATTTTTTTTTTCTTGTTTCTTCTTTTTACGAAAAGGACGGTGTGTTGCGCGCACGCCACGTTGCAGAAACGCGGGCAAAAGGACGATTGCATGGAGTCAGCAGCAGAGTAACGATTAAAACGAGATTCGAATGTAGATGAAGCCTGAAAGCGTAAAAAGAAGGGGGAAAAAAAGGAATCGCGTGGCATTCAAAGCGAGCGAACGTTTACAATGTAAACGCGGTCTAGCAAAATGTTACTTCATTTCGTTGCCCTGCGCTGGAGGAGCGTTTTAACTGATGAGCCCTCGTTCGGCCTTTTTGGAAAGATTCTGCGAGAGTATTGCAGAAGGGAAATCAACTTTGAATGGAAACGATGATAAAGAACTACAGAAATAGTAGAAAATAGAATTTAATTGAATAAA
>NW_017100683.1:60802-61509 GCF_001263275.1 Habropoda laboriosa | reverse complement strand
TAATATTATAGTAATACTAATATTCGATCGATACTTGTCACGTTTTATTACCTAAAAAATTCCTTGTTATTCAAACTTAAATAATCGTCGAAAAAATTGAGATTAGCTTAGATTAGAAATACTTATGCACTCACTGCTACGTTAGGAATAAATCTTGCAAAAAATAAAATACAAAGACGAAACACATCTCGTCGTACAAATCGCAAGAAAAATATGTATGTAAATCTCTCGAATACGAAAATATTCCTGGAAAAATATTCTTAACCATTATTCTCAACAATAAACCGTCTCCATTTCAAATATTTCACTATAAATAAAAGAATTAATAATTCCCTGTTTCATTCTCTATGGAGCACTTTGAAACCTTCAAAAAATAGCCTCTGCATTGTCGCTGAACTGAAATCTCAGCACGATAAAAGGAACCAGAATGCATCCATTTGGCACGGATATTTTCACTCGTTCCCTTTGAATTCTCACGTGGAATGGGTTAACCAAATCCAACCATCTTGTTTGTGGAAAAGCGATTAGAGTTGCTGAAACCACAGAGAGGCGAAGAGTGAATGGTAACCCAAAGTGGCTCACAGATAATCAACAATACTGTATAAAATAAAAGTAATATTATTATTCTTTCAGTAATTTATCTTTCTTTCTTCAAGTATAAATAATCCTCGGAAAAATTAACATTCGCTTTGATTAGGAGTATTTTT
>NW_017100683.1:51127-60746 GCF_001263275.1 Habropoda laboriosa | reverse complement strand
AAAAAAAAAAAAAAAATAAATCTCTGGAATGCGAAAGCATGTTTGGAAAAATATTATTACAATTGACGTAAATGAAACGTCGCTTTTTAAACAGCTGAAATTGGCGGGTTGATACCGTATATGAAATTTTGCACAAAATAGTCAGAAAGAAGGAATTTGCTGTAGTACACGTGAATCACCTGGAAATTATTTTAATTCGATGCATTATTTTTTTAAGAAACACACTATATCTAAATTTTCATTTGAAAAGGCGACATTTCATATATGTAAACAAACCTAATAGTGCCATTATTAGAATTGAACAATTTGTCAATGAATTTCTAGATATTTTCAAATCTTAGCCTCAATATCATTGTCAAATTAAATTTCGACACTCGAATTCTGACAGTTCTGTATGGATCACGTAGAGTGAATAAAAATTTCTATTCTTTCCACGGATAAATAAGGGGGGAAAAAATTTCTTTTCTTCCCTGACAAACGAGAGGCGATTTCGGCTCAAGTGTAATTTAGCGATTCAGCCGGCTGTGAAAGGAGGCTCGATTATCACAAACGAACGAGCAAAAAGATCACCGCGTAACTCGCTCGATCGCGAACATTAGAAATCATAGCAAAATGTGGCGAATGTGTTTAGAATTGATTCGATCAATTTGCATCGTGAATCGTTCGTTTCTGCGCGCGAAAAACGTGTGACTCGTGTTTCAAGAAGATTGGTTCAGTTTTGTTGAATTATCGGAGGCATCGTTTGCAACTCGACTGAATCGTTTCGAAGAAAATGAAGTGTCCGTTGGGATTTTCAGGACTCTTTAGTGGCTCGAGAAGAAGATTTCTATTTTCTTTTTATTTATTTAAAATACCACAAAAAGTTGTACTCTACGTGGCTATACTAAAAAGTTTGTACTCTACTATTTCGAGTTACTTTCGACAAATAGAGCCGTCAATGCAGACGTCCACTGTGCTCGGTTAGAAAAGTTGGGAGAATCAAGAGCAGTGAAACGTCCAGGGCTCTTAAATCGGATCAAAGTGATTTTTCAATGCCAGATCACATGTGGCGCAAAACGTGGAAAAAGAATAACGTGAATTCGCTTGAGAAATTTTGTCGCACCCGCTATATTCTCCGGACATTGACATATGAAATTACCATCTGCTTCGTGAACTGCAACACTTTTTAGCGGGCAAACAATTTGACCGTATCGACGCTATAAGAAATAACATTGAGAAATATTTTAACGAAAAGTCGAAGAAATTTTATAGCGACGGCGTAATGGCTTTGCTGAAAACATGTGAGGAAGTTGTGGAACGAAAGAATGACTATTTACATTCTTTCATAAGCATTTAGAGATATTGTATTTGAAATATTGATTTAAATGACACATCAATAAACGATCATTTATTGCACGAAAAAGTAAAATATACAAATTATTTGCGTGTATTAAATATCTCTAAACAGATTGGACTTCTTAAGGTAACTAACGAAACTTTTAATATGTTTCTTGCCATTTAAACATTCTCCTACGGCTGCAGGTTCTTATGGCTTCCTTATGTACATTTCTGTGTACTGGATATTCATGAATTAGCTGCTTCACCGTAAGCTTCACTTCGGTTTTTGTTATCAAATAATGATGGGTTTAGTAGAATTTGTAAGCTGCGTCTGTTCCGTACCACTTCACTTCGGTTTTTGTTATCAAATAATGATGGGTTTAGTAGAATTTGTAAGCTGCGTCTGTTTCGTACCAAACATTTTTTTTTTTTGTCTATTTTCGCATCGAGCCTTTCTCCTTTTATTTTTATAGCTTAAGGAAATTGTAAGACGGGCCTGAAGAATCCGCGACCCATAGGATTAGCCGGGGCCGTTATTAAGCGCGTACCCTCGGTAATTTCACCACCAGAACTCAGTTTATTAACCATTGTCCCGATTTTCCAATTACTGAACTAGTGTCTTCCTTCTCTCATGTCCTATCTCCTTTTTTTCGGAATTCCCCAAAACCCCGACACCTCATCCTTCTACCACCACCTTCTACCACCACTTCCCACCACCACACCCTACGACCAATACTTAATGTTCTTATTTCTCCCATTTTTTCACTTCCAAAATTAAACTCCGCCCTCGGTAGCTGAGATGCGTGACTTCCTCTGAATTTCGAATCAGTATCATTTTGAACGTTAAACAACCAAGTATTGAGTCAGTCCGAGCGCTGAACGCATAATCAAGTCGTTTATATTATAACGTTGGAGAAAGGGTATTCCGGGATCGCTTCAGACCTCGTTAGAAAACAGTCCGATTTTTCTCTCGTGATCCAAGTTTGAAACATAACTGAAACCGACGCGAGTACACGACAGCGTCTACACTGTACATACATATAACAGGGGTGGCCATAGCGCGGCTCGCGAGCCGCGTGCGGATTTCGCAGGCGAGTGGTGCGGCTCATATGCAAATAAAATGTACACTCCCGCTCACAAGTCATGGGACACCACCTTACCGTTTTACAATAAATCAAGTTTAGACGAAAGATTTAGTTACTTATTCCGATATGAACTGTTCTATTGATAACAATTATATCTAAGGAATGTACTTTTATCGATATGGCTGGTATTTTATTATAATTAATAAAAGAAAAACTGAAATATTTATAATGAGGTTCAACAGTAGAAATTGTGGGATGATCTAGACAGAAGTATTTGGAAACATTGTCCAAAGTTACAAAAAAATCTGTGGAGACATTTGCAGCGATCCTGGAGAGAAATCCGGGAAGAAACTTTAAGAAAACTTAAAAAAATGATTTCGAGCCGACATTGGGAAACGAGGAACGTACATTGACGAGAAAATTGAAAACTTTCTATGTACAGTTTTCAATATATTTCAACATTAAAAAACAATATTCGGTGCAAGTAATCTGTACATAATCATTTGATGTAATAACACGGGCGTTTCACGGTGTTAATTTAAACGTAAAGCTCAAATTAGTAGGTGTCCCATGACTTATGAGCGGGAGTGTACATATGTATGTATGAAATATGGTATACTAAAACTGACCAATGTCCAAAAGTAATTATTTTATTTCATTGAAGGAAGATCAGTGGGTAAATTTTAAAAAATTGAACTGATTTTTCAGTTTCTCATTGTTTGTTTTGTTATCAAAGATATGGCTCATTCAAATATTCCTTCCTGAAATGTGGCTTCCAAATGTAGTGTAGCTGGCCACCCCTGCTATATAACGTAGCACGTTATGTATATAGCAAAGTTGTAAAACTTGTTAGAAAAAAGGGAAATAAAAATTTTATATAATATTACGTTAAATAACATTTTTCCTGAGTATACAGCGAGTTATATGTTATTTATCAAGTGTCGGTAAAGATTAAAGATAATTATGAAACATTGTTATATGCCAGAGGTGGCCAAACTTTGTCATAATAGGAGCCAAATATTGTCCATGAAAAATCCTCGAGAACCGCATCCTCTATACATATTTAGGAACAGTATTACAAATACGTACTACATATGTATTATTACAAATTCACTAATTTTCTTTTTATATGAACACATATCGTAGCGGTGTCGCGTTGCTCGTGTACGTCGGGTCTAAATCGAACTTTATATGTATAAAGAAATTATAAGTACTGTGTAGAGCTCAGGAGTTTGTCCCTGAAAGGAATACGGGTCTGATTGGGTCATATCTCCATAAGTCGACCATAGGGCACGTTTACATATTGGGATCGACGAATCGGATTATTTAAAATTGTGTGACGCATGGATTTAGGCGGTGCGAGTAAAGTGCCCCTCTTGACCCTGTGCTGCCCTGCGGGCAAACTCCTGAGCTCCGCACAGTGGGAGCCGCAGTACGAGCCCCGAAGAGCTCGTAATCAAACCGGGCAGAGAAATGTAGTTATGCGTGTTTTTGTGTACATTCGATTTCAATGGAATGGAACTTCATATGTCATAGACATATTACACTTTGATGTTTATTTACTCAGCTTTTAATGCTCTCTTAATTTCCGGAAAGAAATATAAGGTGTCCCATTCAAAAAAATCACGGTGACTGAAAACTGCATGTATAAAAAGAATGTAGAAAAAACAATTATTGTAACATATGTTGAATCAAGCTCGACATAGGAATTTTTGCCTTCAGATATCATACAATGATAAATTATAAATTACAAACGATAATAAACCATTTTTTAATGCATTAATATTATACTGAAACTTAATATTTTGTAACTAATACTACGCTGAAATATTGAAATAAAGAAAACTACACGGTATTGCCCGACAGTGCAGTGGCCAAATGAGTGCGAACTAACTGGACTATTCTGTGGCGGCTGAAAGGAACTTGATTTTTCGGAAATTTAAAACGAAGCAAGTGTTACACGTATCCTTCTGCAAATTCGTGTGTTTATTCTATCGTCTTTTAAGAACACAAAAATATTTGTTGTAAAATAGGACCACCGTGAAGAAAGCGCCTTGAAAAATATTCTTCCCGATGGCTGACACGATATCCGACGTTGTACTTATCCAAAATACGAAATGCAAACATATTCTCAATCTGTAGACGTGTGGCTATCGTCTGAATTAGAATAATAAAAAAATATCGAGAAATAAAGAAATGGCAAGGTTTCAAAGAAATTGCTTTCGATTTTAGCAAAGAAAATGATGGTTTTTCTCGACCGCAAAGACTGAATTTTGAAAATATTTGCACAATTCTTGTTCAGACGATAAAGCAACATCTACCGAATACACCTGACAAATTTCGAGTGGACAGGACTTCTGGTTTTTTGGTAATCATGTCAGCCAATTTCGAAAATGCTGTTTCGAGAAAAACGCGTTTAAAGTGTTAACTACAGTTAAAGACTACATGTATAAAACCGCTTCCTTTGAAGGCATATATCTCTGCCAATATAGAGAATTAAACTTTAAAACTTCCTGGACATACTTTCGAGATGTTAAACTCTAAGAAAATGCAAAAAAATCAATGTTTTTCAATCCGTCAGAGTAGCAAGACCCCTTAACTCAGTAACGCTGCTACTCTTTCTTCGATTCGAATGTGCAGACGATAGCTTTATCTATTATCGGGTCAAATTTCATCGCCACATGACTCGTGGTTATATAGTATGCAGTGATAGTTTTAGTACGCTCTTGTTATTAGCTGTGGCGGATAAGAAGCAGAATGTCTCGCGACTTTTTGAGAGAGCAAAGAATCAACATCCAGCTTCTCGTGAAAGTCGGTAAAAGCGGTTCGGAGATTATGGAAATGTTAAATGTAGTATTATACATATGGAAATGAAATTATGAAACATGCGGCAGTGTACAAACGAGTAAAGCGGTTCAAATATGGAAGAGAAGAAGTGGAAGACAATTTTCCCTCGTGATCACACTGCCAGATCAAAACATCCAGCATGTGCACGATCTCGTACTCTCTGATTGGAGGATTACTGCTCGGATGATCGTTGAAAGGTTAAACATCAGCAAAGGAAACGTAAGGCCTTCTTTGTGGAAAGAAAACCGGTGAATTCTCCACCGTGACAGCGCACCATTCCACAGATTTCTCGCCGTCCGCGAGTTTATAGCACATTGTAGCATTACAGTCCTTTGTTGTATACCGACATTATCTATTATTCTAAATCACGCTGTAGATGTGAGTATTAGTCTTCCAGTCTCATTTTGTAAATACCCGAAATTCCGATAACCATTGACTTCATCCTTTCCTTAATACTCATCCTTGAACCTCGACCTCATGACCTCATCCTTTCCTGACTAACTCCGTCTCACCCTCGAACTCTGCCCTTGGTATACCAAACCCTTACAAATCCTAATCCCCACTCCTCAAAATACGAACACGTATGTATATTACACGTTCTTCCTCAAAAATTCAAGAATAGTCCCTTGACCGTTACACACGCCGCTCCGTTAAACTACAGAATAGTCCGCTAGTAAGATTATTGTATTTTGTCAACGTGTCTCCGTTCCGTGATACTTTGTTACTTTGGAAGTGACGTGATGTAAAATAATTACTCGCCAAGTGGGTAACAAAGATATATTTATTCCTTTTAACCGATAACGCTTAACCTAATTTTGAAGTGTAGGCGACGCGAGTCTACGACAAAAGGCGTCGTGCCTTTTTCGGGGCTCCCTTAAGTAGCCCCTTTTCCCTGGGAAAGTCCCAGGAAGTGGAGGCGCGGGCCTGTATTGCCGAGGCAATGCTCTTGTCCTCGAGGACGAAGAAACTCGGAGATGTTTGGAAAAACATCTCTCGATTCTTCGCCTCGAGGGCCAAGAGTCGCCAGGCCTAAGTGCGTGGCACCCCCATGGCGGTCGCCACATTACTTAATAAACAATCAGTATACGGACCTTGCTCCATGCGACTTCTTTTTATTCCCCAAAATCAAAAATGTCATGCGGTGGCAGCATTTTGGGGATGTAAAAACTGTACAACGAGAAACGACGAGGGTGCTAAAGAGCTATTGGATAACCAACCGTTTACCGATAGTGAGTCACGGATTCACCCTAGATATAGCAATGTAACGATAGAGATAGTAGCCCAAGTTCACCTTCTCCTCAAAATCCCATCCTTATAAGTATACCTATAAAATCTCTTACAGTCAGAGTTAGTCCAACACACCAGCAGCGAATACAACGTTCACCTCTCTTCGCGAAGTTCGCGTCTCACCACGTTGCAAATAAATATAATCGGCGTCTACTTTCTCACCCGGGTTCCAACAGAGCATTTCAAATGAGGGACTGCAGCACTGTTTTGCACAATGGAAAAGACGCTGGATTAAGTATATAGAATCTAAGGGGGAGTACTTTGAAGGTGATGATGTATATAAATAATAAATAAATCGTTTTGTCTCCACCACGTATGTCCCCCTTGAAATCATGCAACTTTTGCTTCACACACTATTTCGTACAGCGAATAATTCACAGGTCGTTAAGTAAAATGAATCACCCTGTATAGCAGTGACGGCGAACCTTTTGAGCTCGGTGTGTCAAAATTGGGAAAAAACCTAGCTTAACTCGGATAACGTGTCACATCTAGGAATATCCATAATTGTTGCGACTCTGAACCTCGTTGATAGAAGATGGACACCGTTGTTTTTCGTTGTTTATGACACATTGCCAGTCAATCAAAACCAGTGTGATACGAGTATAAAACATTTGCCATCTACTGTATGCAAGCAGTTCGTCATCTAACAATCAGTCTATCTGTTATCTCTCTTTGATAGGAAAACCTTAATTTATTTTTTGATATCCTTTTTTACAATTACAAAATGGAATGGACGAAAGAAAGAATTGCGCGTTTAATTAAATTGCTATTGGAGAAACGTGTCTTATGGGATTCTACGTCTATGAACTTCAAAGACAGAAATAAGAACTATAATGCGTAGGCTGAATTAGGCGTCGATGTGAAGATGAATAGAAAAAAAAAATTCGAATGTTGACTGGACAGTTTTAGCAAGAGTTGAAAAAAAGAAAAAAATACAAACTTGTTCCAGACTTGTTATTATAATACCAAAAGGTATAATCTTATAACAAGTTGTAAAAACATGTTGTACTGTTAGGATAAACACGAATTTCCACCACCCCGTACACTATGGGTGGAAGGCCATCTTCACGCCGCGCGTCAGTTTTTCAAAAAGTTGTTACTTCAGTTTATTGATTTTGGTTCAGAGTTGGTCTTTGGAATAAAAGAGTTATTTTTGTGAACGGAATACTGAAATTTTTGAAGTCCCTGTTAAGCTGCGGCGTAACAGTACAACAAGGTTATAAGACAATTTTTTTTACAACAGTGTTTTGTTATATAGTGTAAACGCAACTTCAGTTTTGTGGAAGAAATCTGTTCTCTTTAAGGCAGAGAAATTGCTGACGTTTTTTGAGAAATGTTGCTTCTTACATGGTGAAGTTGTTTGCTTGGAGTGTAATTATTTTTGGTTCCATTTGTCCCAAATTTTTTGGCATTCTCTATAGGAATTCCTAGAAGGAGGTTGTTCAGGTGGAGAAAAGAAATTTTTTGCAAATATTGGATTTTACTTTGAATAGAATTATGAACTGGATTTTTTCCATTTTTTCTACAATTTTCGAATAAGCTACAATTACAAGTACATGCTTACATTCATGTTACTTCAATTCATTTGACACTTTTTATTCCAGAAATATTTGTCGAATTTGTCAATAACAATCTAAAAACACTTTTTACTATCCCAAAATTCGAAATCTTCCAAAAATTCCCTCAAAATCGAAAATAACTTCAAGTATCTTCGTCTCGTCCGTTCCACGAAACTTGAATACTCTACACAAAGGCTTAAACGTATTTCACAATTCCTACCACCTCTGAGAAGAAACTGCCACTAAAAAAGAGAAACTCCATTCAGCCTTGCAATTCTCTATTATCTTCGAAGAAAGAGAACTAAGAAGTTCCGAGAAAACTTTTACTCTCTAACAAAGCACAGGCAGGAAGGAAGAAGGGGGAAAGAGACACTTCTAGAAATTGACAGAAAAAATAAACCGTCAACGTTCCTGTTGAACGAACGTTTCGTGTACGGTATTGTAATCAGGAGGAAAACGAAAGATAAAGTTGCCGACGAGCGTGACTTCTCAGGAATTCCGTGAAAACGAATCCTTGAAATTTATGGAGACGTTTAATGGACTCGATTGCATGTGTTCATTCAAGCAGCGAAAGGGTCCATTCGGGTCGGAAGATTTTTCTGATTGCAACATGACTGCTGCGGCGAGATCGAGAAAAAGAAATCGATATCTTTATACGTTACCACTCGTAAGTATATTTGCCCACCCATTTATTCGTAACACTTTTTACTTACATAAACAACCACCATTAATCAATTTCCCAAAAAAAATTTTCAATTTTTGTTTTATCAAAATTTTATTTAATTTCAGCAATTGAAATTAATTTGAAATTTTTCTTTCAGTATTTTTCATATATTTTCTCTGATATTGAATTTTGTTTACTAATAATTTACCATCCAAGGAATTTGCATGAATTGCATGTTAAGTAGTTAGTTGATTTATTATTGTATATTGTGAGCTGATTTGGAACGAGTGCACTATGCCCACCCTAAATTAAACCGTCTCACTTGTTTACCGTAATTAATAATCTATTTTCGGAATTTATACGAGAATTTTTGAATTTTAGTAAACACTAGAGTCAGTGCATCGCGTATTGAAATAATAGCTTCATCCCTAGTTCGTTTATTATTGAATATTTTTACGCGTTTAACTTATGCTTCTCCCCAATTCTCGTCGCGTATTTTATTCAAATTTTCTTATATTCTAGAATCGAAAAAGATACGAATTCGCGATTTTTCTTTTGATTCTTTCAATTTTTCAATTGCATTACGCATTATTGCAATAATTTCTATCGTTACATTTAATTCTAATTGTTTAGCAGCTTTTCTGCTGCTATCGACCCTACATTTTACTGACACTTGTCGAACCGACCCTACATTTTACTGACACTTGTCGAACCGACCCTACATTTTACTGACACTTGTCGAATCGACCCTACATTTTTTTTTTTTACGTGGAGGTAGGCCGACTCTATGTGACAAACAATTGGCAACCAAACGGTGGCTCGCTAAAGCGATATATTACGAAATTAAATTAATCACTCAA
>NW_017100683.1:49021-50121 GCF_001263275.1 Habropoda laboriosa | reverse complement strand
AAATTATCAGCAAAATTAGTGTTCGAACAGTGCGAAGAAGATTAAACGAATTTAATCTTATAGTCGCATCGCTCGCAAGAAGTCACCCATTTCCAAAGGAAATCGAAAACTTCGTTTACCGTTCGCTAAGAATCATCACAACTGGACAATAACAGACTGGTCAAAAGTTGCTTTTACCGATGAGTTCAAATTTAATAGAATGGGGTCAGATGGCAAATTGAGAAAAATCCGACTCTTTCACTTATACTTGGCCGTCGTATTAGAAGTTTGTGGAAATGATTCGTGCTAATCCCAGCATCTTTAAACGAATTCGACAATCTATAGCAACACGTGCCTAATCTAACATCATGGAGGAAAAGCTGGGTAAAATTTAGAGAAAAAGTATTTGAAATACCATTCTTTCAAATACAGTAAATTCTCTACAAATGTCAGTCAGTTTGGATTCTACAAGTGTCAGTATAGATGGTCCTACGCCCAGGTCTGCGTCATTGCTGCGCCCATGTTATCTCGCTCGCAGTCAGTTAAGTGTGTAACGCTACACCAGTCGGTTTCCTTTACGAGATTTCACGGCTCGACAAATCATAATAGAAAAATATAATTTCTTTAATTTTCCTTTTTTTCATCTGGAATTTTTTTTAACATGTTGGTGAGATTTTTCTGATGAAAATGATATATTATCAAACACGATATAATTTGAACAACATTTACTTATTAATACTTATTGAGTAATTAATTTAATGTCGGCCTACCTCCACGTAAAAAAAAAAAATGTAGTCCCTGACTCTACAAGTGTCAGGTTTAGATTCCTTGCGGACTGACACTTGTGGAGAATTTACTGTACGTATATTCTTTCACAGAGTGAGTCACCTTATCTGGTCACCTTAGATTATTCTTTCGCCGGTGCACCGATCGAAACATTGTTTTTGTCGCTTAATACGGTCCAACGAAGTCTGTTAATACTTATTGAGTGATTAATTTAATTTCATAATATATCGCTTTGGATGAAATACAAAAATAAACTGCTAAAAAATTACATTAAATACCTGTACACTGTAGGGCAAATGTAGGGCTGATTCCACAAGTGTCAGTAAAATGTAGGG
>NW_017100683.1:39213-47835 GCF_001263275.1 Habropoda laboriosa | reverse complement strand
GAAATATCTGGCGTGACAGTGAACGTGGTATTAATAAGTAAATGTTCAAATTATGTCGTATTTGATGTCATTTTCATCAGAAAAATCTCACCAATATTTTAAAAAAAATTTCGGGATAAAAAAACGTAAAATTAAAAAAGTTGATATTAAAATCGCTTGGTTGCCTCGACTCACGTTTCATGCTTATCTTTTATTCGCTGTCCTTGCCTACGTTCGGTAAACAACAAAGGAGGGCGCGAGGCTCGAAAACGTAGTCCCTGATTCTACAAGTGTCAGGTTTAGATTCCTTGCATACTGACACTTGTGGAGAATTTACTGTAGATGCTATACGTTTCAGATAAAATGCAATTTTAAACAGGAAGCGAAATTTCGGCGCATAAAGTATTTTTATTCCAATAATCTCAAGCATAAAATGAAATATCCTAACCTTGTACATATGCCGAATATGTATGTACTTCAAGTATTTCTCGACAATGAAAAGAAGTTGAGAGAAGAAATGATATTGTAACACAAGAAATCATAATATTTGGCAAAGTAAATTTTTACTTCAAGTAATTTACTACATTGCTCAAAATTCTCATCTCTCAGGCTGTTCACTTAACTACGAAACACTGAAAATAAATTAAAATAAATCAAATATTTCCAAAATAAAGCCCGACTATTTTCATAATCCTTTAAATACAACACTATTTTAAAAAGTCATCGTAAGAAGTAAACTATTTTATTTTCACAGATTTAAAATAAAATGAACTATTTACTATTTGAAATAATATTTCACCTAGCTTTGCATGGAACAGCTACTTATTTCGAATTTATTATCTTCTGGACGTACAGTTACTCTTGTTAATATTCGAAAACTCTTTACAACAGTATAACTTTTTAAAATAGACCAAACGACTTGAGATCGTTTGAGAAGTTAGAAGGATTAGTTTACTGGATAACGTGTGCAAAAAATTTTGAAAAAATTGCAATTTGTGGAAATTGTAAAAGTCACTTTTTACAACTTTTTCATCCGAGCTTGTAATGAAAATTTAAAACATTTTTCATATTTTTACATCATACCTGCTGAGAATTCCATCTAGTACGCTAATCCCTCTAACTTCTCAAAAAAACTTAAGTCGTTTGGTCCAATCTTAAAAAAGTTTTACTGCTCTAAAGGGTGTCCGAATATTAATAAGAACAACTTTACGTTTATACAAACTTTTCTTCTTATTTTAACACATACCGGGTGTCTTTTTTAAACGGACACGGTGTAATATCTCAGAGGGGACTGAAGCTATCGAAAAAATGTTTCTACAAAAGTTGTTTGGTCTCGAGAGCGAAATAGTGGAAGAAATTTTAAGATCAAATTTATTTCATTGAACGCGACGATATTGCCTACACCTTTTGGTACACCCTGTACAAACACCTGTGTGTCTATCGCGGTCGTTTCGATATCGTACGGGCCACGGTGCAGCGAACTTCGTTTCGATATGGCAAATCAGTGACGAACGAGTAACGGTACCGAACCAGTGAAATTTGTCCCAATTCTTTATTTCAACGCGGTTCGCAAAACACTGTCTCGCCGTAGAATCGTTTCTTCGAATCGTCTCGAATATGTTACAAATTTTTGCAAATTTTAAATGGTATTTGTAATGTTAAAAACGTATCTGACATTGTTTCTAAGAATTTTTTCTGGCGAAATAAAATTATTTTTGAAAATTTCTTCCGATTTATTTTGCACGTTAGTTTTCTTCAATTGGACAATATTGTATATTTAAAATTTTCTGGTGGAAAATTGAATCAATTGTTTGATAAGAGTTTTCATGGTGTTCGGTGTCATTCGTACACTCTTTTGTCGTACTTCAAATCTATGGAGAAATTAATTGTAGCGTACAATGAAGATGAAATTGTATCGAACTCTAATTGAAGTCACAATTATATCTATTGTTGAAATAATTCAATTAAGTACAAATAGATAAATTAATCGCATTTTGGAAGTTCTCAAAAGAACAAGTCCGTTTCAGTTAATCAAATTGATACACATTTTTCTTTAAGTTCGTTGAAAATAAAAGTCAAGATTTCCACGACAATCCATTTTAATAAAATAAAACTAACACAACATCGGTGTACACATATTTGCGTTAAAAAAAAGAGTATAAAAGTAAATCAGTTGAAATTTAAATTTAAAAAAATTAATGACTAAAAGTAGCTTTTATATTATGAATTTAATATTTAAAAATAAAACTGTAACTAAACAGACTGCATTTTTTATACTGTTGTTTGTGAGAAGTAGGGTTTTAAAATGTGGCTCCATAAAGAGAGTAATTACTACATACAAATGTTCTCTGAAGATCGTTAAAAAAATATCCACACGAGCCTTCGTCACTTTAAACAATCAATATCTTTAAACATCGTTTTTCAGCTTCTCCCGCATAATTTTTCAGAAAACGGAAAGTTAACATTCTTTCGACGTGTAATTAAATATGTAATTTATCTTTATCCTTCGTCATATTTGGCTCGTTTGTCGTTCCTTTAAAAGGACACCGCGAATATCTCCATGTCAAACGCATCGTAACAGTAGGATAAGTCGGTACTCTCTTTTCTTTCATGGTAATCAACCGTTCGAAATTACCCTGGAACGACTGTATTACGTACATTTGGTGGCGGCAGATAAAAATATCATTCGACTCGATTGTTCAATGGATGAAAAAGGCGAAAGAGAAACTCGAGTAAATTGGCCCGATGTGAACGTATCAAAGTTTAAGCGTGCCAGTTTATTCTGTCTGTCAATAAATTCGAGCCGCATAAATGCATAAAATTATCATGCGATTACTCATATGGCCGATTTCACGCGCCAAACAATTACTCAATCGCTTAAAAAGGAATGTCGCAACTAGACGTGGATCTAGTTTGTTATCGTTCGTGTTCTACGCTTTTAATTCGCCCTCGTGCATGTTATATATATACATATATACGCATATACGAATGTTGGCGCGTGCATTTAAATCGCGATTCGAAACGTTTGGAAATATAATTTCCTCGGATCGCTGAGTGTTACTTTCTATTTACTTGTTACGTGTTCTAATTATAATCGGTGTAATGAAGAAAATGCCGATTATTGGACAGTCTCGTGTTTGCGTTTTAGAAATTCGAGAATTGCGAGCACTTCCTATTTTTCGTAAGCTTGAAGGAATAGATAAAACCACTATCTTTTCTCTCTTAATTAAAAGTCACACTGATTGTTCTTCCTTTATTTTCTTTTTAATTAAGAATTACAGTGATTATTATTCCTTTTTCTTTTAACTAATTGAAATGAAAAATTACAGTGATCCAGTTTGAACTGAAAAATTGCAATCTTTGGGTACTTCGTGTTTCCTCCATGATCAAAATTACCGGCAGCAACCGGAATTCTTTGTTTTCGTAATGACAAAGTAGGTTGCATTAATCTCATTTACATGCATGCCGCGAGATCGTTGGATATTTCTTTCTCACAGACCAGTTATTAACTTACGCTTAATATATTCCTAGTCTTCTACTACGAGACACAATTTTAATCCCACTCTATTCCTAAAATATTCTCCTCTGATGTAATCCCTTAATTTGTAACTTTCACTACGTATCAGCCAGACGTTAATACCACTGATTCACCACGGAAAAAAAAAAAAAAAATAAAGTAAAAGTTCTCAGTCTCGAGAAGATTGACCGTCAAATTAGTCAGTCATTAGACTTTCACGTTTTCGATTCTAACGGAATTTTGATAATCGTACACGTGCACTATCATCTCCTATAATTTCATTCGATTGAAAAGGTAACACCGGTATTGTCGAGAGCCCATTCATTAACGCCCCAAACTGACTTCAATTATCGAATATTAAGGATGCAATCGAGCTTCGATAACACTCGATCATCCGTCGACCAAAAGTGCCGCTGGTAATTGTATTAATGGCGCATTAATCGTTCCAATGTTTACGTAAATATTAATGAAAATGAAATTTTTACACGTTGAGATAAAATTGAAATTTTATGGAAATATTAGAAATGATACCTAATGATATTAACGAAAACGAGGATTAAATACAAACAGTTTTCGCAGGTCGCATATTAATTAATATTTCCTTCGAAGCTTTATCATTTATCAATATTGGATATTAACGAAATGGATCGTCAATCTGACGAATATTAAAATTCTACCTAACGATGGTAATCAGAATTAACGTTAAGTAGAAGCAGTGATTAAAGGTGCACAATTGTTCTTTTATTACGCGGTTAACCATCGGTATTTACTATTGCTCTATAGCCGGCGATTCGAAATTGCACTTAAAGAGTACGTCGTACGAGCGATCACGTGGATATTATCATTTTTCCATCCTTTGAATTTATGGCACATTCATACGCGTCACATAAACGGTAGAACAAGTACCATAGTGGAAAAATGTCGGCCGATACATAATCACGTGGTGAGAACCTGATTTTATGATAGAAGAAAGGAGTACAGAAGGATTTCAAACTTCCAAACTCGGAATAACTTTTGTCGTTTAAACGGGATATTCTTCCGTCTCGTTTTACAATTTAATCAACCCCACACGACTCGAGCAACTTTCAACCTTCATACATTATTAATAATTAAATCAAATTCTATAAATGCTTGAAAATATTCCCCCTTCGGTTTCCAATTGAAATTCTCCATTGAACCTTCGATGTTTCGATCGACCGAAGCATGAAACCACCCTAAAAATGAACATTCACGTCTCGCATTACAACTCGATAAATCACACTAACGTTCTTGCCAAACCTTCCAAAAAATATGACACCAAATTCCCACTTTTCATCGCCTCGACGATTCACTCGAGTTCAACAAGAAAAACCTCGCAGAAGGCTTAAAAATATCCCCCCCTGCGGTGCCGAAGTGAAATTCTGCAACGAAGCTCGAACGTTTCGAGGAGCATAAAACTTCCCCAAAAATGAACTTTCACGTCTCACAAGTCTCGACAGTTACGAAACATTCTAAAAGATACGGTACCACATTCCCAACTTTTTACCGCATCGTTAATTGCCCCGAATTCAACGAGAAAAACCTGACGGAATGTTTAAAAATATTCTCCCTTCGGTTTCCAAGTGAAATTCACCGTGGAACCTTGAATTTTTCAATCGACGCGACGCGACGTTACACCGTGTCACAGGGCGAAATCTCGAATCGTCCGCCACCTGATCGATCCCCGTGTCCCATTGTTACCAGTTACGGAACATCTTCGCGAACGGAGACCGTCGAAGAATAAGAAGTCAGCCCTGGTGGGAGGCAAAACTCTCTCTCTCTCGAGCACAGCTGATCATTAAAGCTGCCGCTGGCCAGTCAAACTTTCACGCTCGGTGATATCCGAGCTCGGAGCTTCGTGCGTCGCAACGTATTCGAGGCCTCGAGGTTCGCGAAAATCGACCGAGCAATTTTTTCCTTCGATCCGTCGTGCACCAATTCTCCAACCGCCCTTCCTCGAACGAGAAACGAAGAAACGTTCAAGTTCGATCAATTCGGAACAGTAATCGTTATGATACTGCAGCTAGTCGTAATTACCGCGATTAGAGTCGATAAGGTGTAAAACAGTGACAAGATTCTCGATCGAAGTTCGACGTTCTGTGACGAGGAGAAATTCGAACGAAACGATATACAGATCTTTGTTGAAAGTGTTGAAATTTAATTTGAAGAAATAGAGAAGAAATTGGCTACTTCTGTTTGTATATATTTGAGTACAGTGATGATAGGAAGTTCTGTATTGTAAGAATCGTGGTATCAACAGTGTTGGTGAATTTGGTGAATGAAAAATCAACAAGTGAAAGATCGTTAATCGTTAAGGAGCGATTAAGCCAGAGCGGGCAGAAGAAGCCTTGCTCGCAGAAATGGTAAGGAGAACGGTGACGAACAGGCGCGCGAGAAAGGAAGGAAACTCTGGCCACGCGTAGACAAGAGGAAGAAAGTCGAGGGTGAGCGGCCAGGTAAGAAAAAGTGTTCCGAATCGCTTCGAAAGGATGATTTTCGAGGACTTGTTCGTCAAACTTCGCTAAACTTCTACATATACTCCTTCGGACTGGTAAACATTTCGCAGGAGAGCTTTCAGATGATGTTCGTCACGCTGTGGTTAGAATTGCAAATGGTACCAATTGCTACGAGCAAGGTTAAGCGGTTGAAATTTGAAAAAGAGATGAAACTCTGCTGGTCTTGGATCTCAATGGACCATGAAGAATTTGTCGTGTTTATTATGATGATTCTTTTGAATCGCTCGAGGTTCTGGAGTATTTGCTTCTTCAGATGGTCAAGGTTTCGGTGTCTCGTTGCTTCGAATGTACACTCACGTTCGTAAGTCGCTTTTCACCATTACCAATTTCCTGAAAAATCGAATAATTTCTTTTTCTGTTGTACGCTTTGAAGTTTTTGCATTTTGTTTTTATTAAGTGCTGTGGAATTTTTGAACGGAATAGCGACTTATGGGCCACCCTGTATTATTAGGGCACTTGCTGGATGTGAATTATACTTGGACTTGGATTAACATTTTTTATTTAATTTATTTTATTTTATTTGTCTTAACAATGAAGTATTATTATTAACAGAAAAATGATTGAAAACCTAAAAAGATTATTCTCTTTGAAATCTCGTAGTTCTTACAACATTGAGTTGGAATAAATTTATGGTACACTTCGAAAATGGAACTAACGCTTGTTGAATATTTGTATTACAATTAAGAAACAAAATTATCACGTCTTTGCAAAATCTCAAAATCTCAATTTTCAAATCTGTGTTCAAAAGTAGCAAGTGCTCTTATGAACGTGACTGTATATTTTTACCGACACGTGATACTAACTTTGTCAAAGAAATATAATTTAAATACTAATACATATTTTTGTCACAATTTCTAAAAGACAAGTTTCTTTTTCTTTACTCCTTGTCACAAAATTTCATGGTTACCTATTATAGTATATCTTCGGAATTCTTCAAAAGTGATTTTATTCCGTTCGTTTGTGTAGATGACTTGAATATACGTAAGATTATTTCAAAGAAAGAATCTACTTTTAATAAGTGGTACACTGAAAGAGGGAAAGTTCGATCCTTGTGATTATCTGGTATTTTATTTAATTAACTTTGCATAGAGCGGTGTATATTTCTAGGTAATTAGAATTCAAGAATGAAAATTCACGATCAGCACGAACGAAACCTACTATGGACAATTAAATATTCCGCCTCGATCTTGTATCTAATTTCAAAATTTCTCTAATCACCGACTTGCCCGACTTCAAGCATATTCAACGAAATCATTGATTTCAAGTAATTCTTCCAATCTCCCATCGTACACAAGCCTACCTATTTACCGCTAATTTCTTGCTTCGACGAGCTCCACCATTTTTCACTCGTCAATTCCACTTTCCTTATCCTCTGGACACTGTTGGATTGTCCCAGAAGATTCGCGACGATTTTTAAGTAAACACATAAATTCCATATTTTAAAACAATCGTTTCTCTATTCCATTAGGTTGCTGTATATGAAACTTTAAATACATTATGTTTATTAAAAAAAAATAATTTCCACACGATTCTATAGGCACACTTTTCCCAACGATTAACTATGTAGTTTCGTTATTCCAAATTTTTAAGAATCAATAGTGTTTGAATAAAAAAGTTTTTTAACCCCTTAACGTATGATTTCTTTTCTAACTATGCATCTAAGCGTCAGCCATTTACTGTTTTCTACTGTATCAGGTAACGAAAGCTAATCTGCTACAAATTAATTACATTTAGTAAACCTCAGTCTTACAAATTAAAACGAAAGTTAGGATTACAATTCATTTTTCTTACTGATATTACTATTTTTCTCACATCTTGACTAGAATTTCTGCCACGAGTCTGATACGCTGTTATAGGTTAATAGGTTAAACGCTGCTTTTACAGTGTCTTCATTTTGGAATAATTTATTTGCTGAAGAAATTGCTCGAGTATTTGAAGAAATGGTAGTTTGTTGAGGAAATTTCGTATTCTTTACCGTGGATTGTTTTCAATAATTTTTCTTAAAACGTTATCATCCTAGGCCCTGTCTGGCCTTTCTCTTGGCTCATTTTCCAACGAAATGTCACCAATCTTGAATTTTACACACCAACGTTCAAGTGTCCTAACATTTACATAACCTCCTTCAGATGCTGAACTTATATTTTCAGCAGTTTTTCCAAATTTAAACTTCTATAAAAAGATTACGCGAATACACGCGTATTACAGCAAATTTCTTCTTTTTGACTATTATGTATAAATATTTATGATCGGACAAAATTTCAAAGCACCAATTTCAATTGTTGAAAAAACTATATTTCATTTGCACCAACCTAATATAAGATACGCAATGTTTCGTGTCGATTTTTAATCAAATAGATACATTTCACACGTTAAAGTACAATACTTTCTTTGTTCTATAAGTTACGTACCGTTTTTTTTTTTTTTGTGAAATTTAAAAATTACATTTTACCAGAAACTTTTTTCTTACTTTTCCTTTAACATCGAAATTTCCATCTCTAAATTTTGCGATTAATTTCTTCTGATAGACTGCCTTCTCGATAAACTTAATTTCCTGTTTCAACGCTATTAAATTAATTTCTAAAAAATGATTTC
>NW_017100683.1:37045-38949 GCF_001263275.1 Habropoda laboriosa | reverse complement strand
AAACGCTTAGTGTCGAAAATGTACAAATGTAACGATTAGACTTTCAAAAGACACGTAAAAAAATATATGAATGTATGTAAATTTCCTCTTTCCAACGAAAATTTGAAAATTCCATTTTACCAGAAACTATCTCCTTTTTTCTCTTCAACGTTAAAATTTCCGAATTTTGCAAATTATTTGCTAACAATTCTCTCTGACAGACATATCTCATTTTTCCCATTTCGATAAAAGAAAAACTACTCTATTTCTTTCCATCTTCAAAGCAGCGTAACTCCAGGAAGAAACTAGCAATTGTAACGAACAAGACATTCAAACGACACGTGAAAAAATAAAGTTCCCGATACATTTTCATCGAGATTTATTTTCCGAGCAACTGAAATAAAATTTCCGTGTATTTCGGTGAATCGAGAAACGTTCTCTGTCGTTTACGATCCAGAAAAGGATTTAACGACTACTTCTTTATCCCTCTCGAGCGTGGTCGTTCGAGTGAAATCGACCGAACGGGGATCCGTTTTTACGTAGAAGATCGAGTGGACCAGAGAAAGGGATAACGGGAGAAGAATCCAGGGGATCCAGGGGTCCGCGATCTCTCGAGAGATCGTATTGTCAGGTCGAACGAGCAGCGCACTTGAAACTCGCGTTATTAGTGAAAGTCTTGGGTGCCGTTTGAACGTAGCGTCGTTGAAGGTTGAATTCCCGTGTTTCAGAGTCGAGGTGGAGGAGGAACTTGAAGGGATAAAGGTCGCGGGGGTTTGGCCAGGCTACACCTGTTTTATTCAATGCCATGCTCAACTATTCACAGAGTCTGAGTACAGAGTTAACTGAGCCCTCGTGGGCAAACATTTCCTTTCACGGTCGTTCACGTCCAAGTCTGATACTTTTACTGTTCCGGGCTTTCGAAAAATCTGAAAAAATTCTGGGTTACTTGCCGAAGTCTCTATTAGGTCATCCCGTAAATTCGTGCCGTGAGCGAAAAATATTTGAATGAAAATCCAAGGAAATTCTACAGCGACGGCATAATGGCTTTACCAAAAAAGGGAGGAAAAAGTTGTGGAACGAGAAGGCTCTTACGTTTTCTTCTTCTTTTTTAGCTAATTTAGAGATTTGTTGGAAATAGTGATCTGAACTGTAAAATTCGTCACGAACTTATGGGATGACCTAATGTATTATAAAATTGTTCGTTAAGTCAAATGTTTGAAACTAGTTTTAATAGAAATGAAAATTCATTTGGGAGAAATACAAGTGTGAAAGGAGGATGTTAAAAGAAGGCCAATTTTGGCATACGGCCGGAACGAAACATTTTTTTGCAGCATGATTCTACGCATCCTAAGGAACCAAAAATGTAATTGTCATTTTTCCGGGAAATGATGGGAAAGTTATGAAAAATGCGGTTCAAGGTAAGAGTATGACCACGCTTATAACTTAATATTCCGCAAAAATGTAATTGTCATTTTTCCGGGAAATGATGGGAAAGTTATGAAAAATGCGGTTCAAGGTAAGAGTATGACGAAGATTGTGGTCTTAGAAACTCATATTGAGTGTTATTTACAAAGATTGTTGTACATTAGTGTTCAATAAAAACGTAAATTAACCACTTAGAAACTCATATTGAGTGTTATTTACAAAGATTGTTGTACATTAGTGTTCAATAAAAAGGAAAAATAATGAAAAATATCTTTGATGACACAATGCTTATATTCTAAGCAATCAGAGACCAATAATTATTTATTCTCCAAGTGATACAACTTATAACAAACTATCGTAAATATAATAAAATAATCGTCATGACAGGGATACGATAAAAAAGTAAGACTCTAACAGAATTTGCATTTCTTAACTGTGTATCCGCTACGAAAGCCAGAGGAAAAAGTATGATCTTAATATCAGTCTAAACTATATGTATG
>NW_017100683.1:35171-35921 GCF_001263275.1 Habropoda laboriosa | reverse complement strand
CCGCGTATAATCGAAAACGCGTTGTTCGATGTATTCCCTACATGACTATAATCGCGCAGTATAAGCGACGTTCGTCGAGGCACTCGTTCGACAGCCTCGTAAACACTGACTGAGGACGAGTCGTCCTGCCCGATTTCTGCTCGCTGTACGCTCGCAATTGTCCTGGGAAAAATTCTAGGCTTTAACTTTTTAGTGCCAAACATAAGAAACGCGAAGCCGGGTCGCTGTACGTACATCGAGCCAAACATAAAGCTAGCTGTCCTTTTCAGAGTAAAACTATCGCGAGCTGCTCTCGAGAGTATCTCTCGCGAATAGACACTGCGTCTGAGAGCATCGTTCAACTCTCTGAGAGGTACGGCTCGAATAAACAGTTGCTTTGCAAACACGAAGCGGTTTCGTATTCTTGACAGAACTCTCGTGCGAGTGAAAAAAGGACGGAAAGAAAATTAGTGGAGAAATGAAATTACCGGATGCACAGTTGAGAAATGCAAATTCTGTTAGTCTTACTTTTTTATCGTATCCCTGTCATGACGATTATTTTATTATATTTACGATAGTTTATTATAAGTTGTATCACTTGGGGAATAAATAATTATTGGTCTCTGATTGCTTAGAATATATGTAAGCATTGTGTCATCAAAGAATTCCTTGTTTCGACTAATTTGTCATTATTTTTCGGTTTTATTAAACACTAATGTACAACAATCTTTGTAAATAACGCACAATATGAGTTTCTAAGTGGTTAATTTA
>NW_017100683.1:23175-33278 GCF_001263275.1 Habropoda laboriosa | reverse complement strand
ATGTATTCCCTACAAGACTATAATCGCGCAGTATAAGCGACGTTCGTCTAGGCACTCGTTCGACAGCCTCGTAAACACCAACTGAGGACGAGTCGTCCTGCCCGATTTCTGCACGCTGTACGCTCGCAATTGTCCTGGGAAAAATTCTAGGCTTTAACTTTTTAGTGCCAAACATAAGAAACGCGAAGCCGGGTCGCTGTACGTACATCGAGCCAAACATAAAGCTAGCTGTCCTTTTCAGAGTAAAACTATCGCGAGCTGCTCTCAAGAGTATCTCTCGCGAATAGACACTGCGTCTGAGAGCATCGTTCAACTCTCTGAGAGTTACGGCTCGAATAAACAGTTGCTTTGCAAACACGAAGCGGTTTCGTATTCTTGACAGAACTCTCGTGCGAGTGAAAAAAGGACGGAAAGAAAATTAGTGGAGAAATGAAATTACCGGATGCACAGTTGAGAAATGCAAATTCTGTTAGTCTTACTTTTTTATCGTATCCCTGTCATGACGATTATTTTATTATATTTACGATAGTTTATTATAAGTTGTATCACTTGGGGAATAAATAATTATTGGTCTCTGATTGCTTAGAATATATGTAAGCATTGTGTCATCAAAGAATTCCTTGTTTCGACTAATTTGTCATTATTTTTCGGTTTTATTAAACACTAATGTACAACAATCTTTGTAAATAACGCACAATATGAGTTTCTAAGTGGTTAATTTATGAACAGACCATCATCCGAAGAAAACGAGACGGAATACCTACACTACCGGCCAAAAGTTTGGAATCACTGTGCATTGCAAGTTACACAAACATTCCCAGAAAAAAAGTCAGCAGCTTTAAGAATTTTGTATCTGTTAAGGCTTCGTTAGAACTAGTTTATGATACGGTCGCCTGTAGACGCTATTTTTGAGAAGGCAAAGTTTTACCCGTACCTGAATAGGTGGTACGTGACCTTAGCATTAGCTAAATTAATTTTCTATCTCTCAATAGCAATTACCGTGTCATAAACTTTAGGGAACCCAAGAGTCGGACGGCCACGGTGACCCGATCAACGGTACCGCGCTGACGTCACCTTGGGCCTTTCCCCGTAGGGGTGAGAAGTCGCTCATCACCCCCGCTCCGAATCCTTCCCGCTACCTTTCCACAAATTCCATCCACCAATTGAATATTCGCATTTTTGTCACCCCGTTTTCCACTTCCCTTCCCCTGTCAGCCAATCAGTGCCATCACCGATGCTTTAAAAACACGCGTAAACGTGTCTTAGGGATAGTTAAGAATAGTCAATAGTAAAGAGAACACCATTGCTAAGAATAATATAATTTACATAGTCTCTTATATTTGTAAGAGTGGTCCTTCGAGACATACATATTGAACTCTAGTCGGCACATCACGTGCAATCTCTACAAGGCTCGATAGGTATCTCATTGAGATCCGACCACGAGCGTTTACAGTATCATTCAAATCAATCGGTATGAGATAAATTGCTATTTATCTCCACAATATCAATGTCAAGTCTATGAAAAGTTAGTAGCAGATTCAGTACTGATGAAAAATGGGAGGTGATTCCAAATTTTTGGCCGGTAGTGTATGTTATAAGTTATAAGTATGGTCATACTCTTACCTTGAACCGCATTTTTCATAACATTCCGATCATTTCCGGGAAAAATGACAATTACATTTTTTGTTCCTTAGGATGCGTAGAATTATGTTGGAAAAAAATTTCTCGTTCCGGCCGTATGCTAAAATTGGCCTTTTTTTGACATCCTCCTTTCACTTGGGTCGTTAATGATCCAGATTACCTACGGAGGGTTAATTTGATCGTGTCAAAAAATGACAAATTATTGGGTTGGCTGGAAACAATCTTTTAGTAGACTTTTAAGTAAACAAGTAAAATCCATTCTTCAAATCTGTAATTTCTTTATCGGATAAGATATGTGTGTACCTTTTTGTTCTACAACTTTTCCTATGTTTTCGGTATTTTCATTAAGTTCGAAATTTTACAAACTGTTTGCAAACAATACTTTCTCACAGATTACCTACTCCGTGAACACCAAATTTGTTGTTTCAGTGGCATTTTATCGTTTCTGCCGAAAGAAAAACATTAACCCTTTGCACTCGAAAGTCTTTTTACTATAGTGAAGTATAATAGCAAATCGGAGCTTGTTTGTTAAAATATTCATGACATTTTTTTCAGGGACTGACTTTCCCAAGGAAAAATACGCATTTTCGCTCTTCACAGTTGTTTTTTTTTTTTTTTCGAAGTTTTCAAGGTCACTTTTAGTTCTCTGTAGATAAGCGAAAATATCATAGAAAGAACTAAATAAGCAGTCGTCTATTTGCCGTCTACTGTTGCCGATGGTTACCATTTTGAACCTCGCTTCAACATCCGCTAAGAAATAGATTTTATTTACCAAGTGGAAAACAATAATGTCGCTTCTCAGTCGCCTTTCGAGTGCAAAGTATGTTAAGTGTCGGAGATGTACTCTATTTTCTTCCGTCTTCCAAATAGTATAACTCCGAGAAGAAACTAGTAATTGTAACGAATAGACTTTCAAAAGTCACGTGAAGAAATAATCTTTCAGAAGATATACGAACTTCGTATGTTTTCATCGAACTTTATTCGTTTTAACGTATTCAAACACTACCTATCGAAAATCGACACGAACTTTCCGGTTCGAAAGAATTTTTAACTTTGCAGAAATAAAGTTCCATTGACTCTAATAACGAAACAACTTTTTGTTTCGGCAATGAAACGATCTTAGGGGTGGAAAGCTCTCCTCGAAAAAATTGTCAGTTTTCGTATTATCGTGAATATTTGTAATGAAACCTTCTCTTTCAAAATATACTCCTACCACTCTTAACTTTTGAAAAACACCAGCTATCTTCCACCCGGCAATCATGCCGCGATGGTGAGAATATGTAGTCCCGTTAAAAAAAAAAACTCCGATGTCCTTGAAATTTGGAGAAAATGGCCTTGAGAAAAAGTTTTTCGTATTTGCCCCTTCGAAGCAAATATTGTTTTCCTCTAACATTTCTTCCTATCGTAAAATATAAGCGAGATATTTAAGACGCTCGAATTAAGTGGGACACCCTGTATGTATTATAATAGTTTTACGATTTTTGTTTAATGAATATCTACCATCGGAGAACAATAAAATATCTATTACGAAGCATCACGTGAAACACGTTCAAATGTCATACGATATATACAATTCGAGAAAATTTTTACACTTGATTTAAATGATTTCAAAGGGTGAACAAGATGGAAGAACAATTTTTTCGAAGGAAGAAATAGTAAAAATTTGAAAAGTAAGTTTCACATTTGATTCAAAATTTTGGAGACCAAGATCATTTTAAGATTATATTATTATACAGGTTCTGCACTCGAAATTCAACTCTTTGCAAATCAAATTCACCCTTCTGTTTATATTTTGTTCCAACCTCAAATCACAATTTAAAGGAAATTACTCTTTCTCGTAAATTATAAACTACCCATTTAGTGAAAAATAGAATTGCTCCGATTTTACTTTACTGCACAAGAGAAAGATGTAATGTTGAGTTTACATATACATACAGGGTGTCCCGTAACTCTTCGAACGCCCGGAAATGGGGGATTGCTGGGATAACTCTGAACAACTTTTTCCTTTACCACAATGTTGTTTGAAGCTTCGTTTTCGAGTTATTAACGAAAAACACTGGCCAATCAGAGCGCGCGTAGAGCTCGCACTCAGGGACGAAGAACAGAGGCTCACCCGCGCGCGATTGAACAAATGCGTACGCGTTAATTAGTCGGAATCGTGAAGAAAATAGCGAAGGTCTGAAAATAGCCTCTGTTCTTCGCCCCTGACCGCGGGCTCTACGCGCGCTGTAATTGGCCAGTGTTTATCGTTAATAACTCGAAAACGAAGCTTCAAACTGGATTTTGGAAAAGGAGAAAGTTGTTCAGAGTCACCTCAGCAACTCCCCATTTCCGGGTGTTCGAGGAGTTACGGGACACCCTGTATAATGATTAGTATTGCAACACATTTTTAAAGCTTAACTAAAACACTGTTTTCAATTTTCGATTTATTTTTATTCGATTAAGACGTATAATTAGGAATTCCATATGTGATGAATTGGTAATTATTGTTAAATAAGTATTTCATGTACATCTTTGTATTATATATAACAAAATTTTGAATTTCTTAATAATAAATTTACATTTGATTTGATTTTTATTAAAAAAGCTTAAGAAAAACATTTTGTAGAAAAACTTGATTTGCAAAAGGGTGAATTTGATTTGCAAAAAGTTGAATTTCGAGTGCAAAACCAGTACATGTTTAAATGCACATCAATATCTGCTGTAACAAACAGTAGAAAAAAATATAGGTTACCTTGAAAGAAACAGTGAAAAATGGCATTAAGAAGAAAATTCTTCTTCGTTCGTCATTTAAATTACGTGCAAAAATGTCCTCGTACCACCATAGTTAAAAGAGAAGATAATTACAAGGTGGCCTGTTTTACGATTTCAATGAAATTTTCAGCACGCGTATAATTGACATAGATCTAGAAAACGTATGTTTTAAATTTTCATTACAAGCGCAGATAAACAAATTGTAAACAGTGACCTCTACAATTTTCTTCGCGATTCCCACAAATTGCAATGTTTTCCAAATTTTTCCACACGTCATCTAGTAAACTAATCCTTCTAACTTCTCAAAAAAACTCAGGTCGTTTGGCCCAATTTGAAAAAAGTTACTCTATTTCGAAAAGTGTCCACATATTTCTGTCCACGACTGTAAGTCCCGTATCTCTAAACTACAATTACAAGTAGGTTGAAAATGAAATTTCACCGGAATTATAATAATAATCTCCGTAAGACGGCCTTACAAAGCAAGTGGGGTCGGATTAGCCGATTAATTAAACGCTGCGGCAACAACTGAGAAGAAAAAAACCAACTGAACTACAATTAACCTCTACCCTCTGTATATCGCAATTTTTCGCCCTCGATATTTGCCCGCGCAAATATTGAAAATATCGAAAGCGGAAGAGGGGCGCGGTCGAACGTGCGAAATACCGCAAACACGGCGCAAAATAGCGAAACACGAGATCAAATAAACAGAAGTCGATTCGGAACGGAATAAAATTAAAAGAAAAAAAAAGGAACACAAAACCCGTCGGTGGAAAGAAAAAGGGAAATCGCCTGTTTCTTTAAAGCAGCGGCGCGGTTAAATAAATCATTCTCTATCCCGTGTGGTTTCAGGGCTTCCAACCGGAATAAAGAATCACGGAAACGAACGTGATCGGTCATGCTCGGTGGTCTCGTGAAAAAATGACAAGGGAATAGCTGGCTCGAGGTTCCATGGACGTCTGCGTCCCAAGAAGAATCATCTTGCGTCTCGTCGAAGGCAAAGTACCCACGGAACACACGACAGATGGCTCTTTTTTTCACTCTTTTCGGAAACTGATCATTTCAATGATAATGGATCAGGTTGTTATAAGTGTCGCCGCGCTTTGACGGTGCTGTGCATATAGCCGCGGTTCCGCAGACGAAAAGCAGACTTGTGTTCGGATCAGTGGAGTTAGGCTGTGGTGTTCCTTTATGGTGAAAATTTCAAGTATAACATATACATATCAAATATACGACAAATAAATGGTAAAAGAAAAAAGTAAATATATAATAAAATGTGTAACGAATAAAATAAACGTAAAATAAGACAGATCTATTGTTGAGAAACCTCTAAAACGGAAGAAAATTGTAAATGTTTCAATGAAAAATCGAAGATTCTAAAAAACGTCATCTCTTGCGATATTTACGAATTTTATAATTCGAGTGCCGCGTCTGTCGTTAGATAGAAATTCAGTACCTGAGCCTAAGTACCAAATATTAAACCGATACGAGAAATTATTATAATATTGTAGAAAACGTAAAGATGACAAATCAAAGTGTAATGGATCGGACAATTGTATTATTGACTATTTCTTGGATCTGTGATTACACGATGGGTTACAATGTCTTGCTGGCTACAATGGGAGGTACGAAATCGCACACGGTACCATTCGTCGCATTGGGAAGCAGCCTAAAGGCTCGAGGACATAATGTGACCCTTCTAAGCGCATTTTCTGGACCAGCAGCGAACAACGGGTTACAGGAGTTTGTTCCGCCTATATTCGAGGTGATTAGCCTTTGTTTTTTCTTCGATACTCCTGATCAACGGAACAGCATAGAGTATTATGGAAATCTTCGTTTAAAATATTTATTACCATTGCTTAATCCTTTCAGCCTTTCTTAACCCTTGTACGGAGTTTGTAAAGTTGCACGAACAAGTCAATTTTGGGTCGAATTAGCCCAATATCGTATATTTACAAGAAATGAAAATAAAAATATTAAACTCAGTTGCAATGATAATACAATTTTAATATTTTAGTGAAATTACGTGAAATATTGTCGCTTGGCTTGCCGGTTCTGAAGCAGGCGATAAAATCTTTCCTTTTCACGTTCGGCCATTTCGAGGTATTGCACGAACAAGCTATAATATAGGGTTGTCTCTTGATTTACAGTATCTGGAATTGTTACGTTCAATTCCTATGCGTTTGTCTAAAGCAGGGGTCGGGAACCTTTCAGAGCCGAAGAGCCATTTCAACAAAATAACGTACAAAAAATAAAATTTAGGGAGTCTCAATTTTAATTTAAGTTTAAATTTTTAATTTAAGAATCGCGTCGAAACTTTTACTTTACCGACGCATTATAGTTATTTTTTGGGGGGTAACTGTCGGTTCTGTGGCGGCAACAGCAGATTTTTATTAAACATTTAAGAGCCGCATGGTCTAAAGGCAGGCTGTTTAAAGTTTCTTCCGAGTCTGAGCTTTCTGTATCTACTTCCACCGATCTGGTGGTACAAAACGTGAGGAGGTGATTCTACATGCGAAAATAAGTCGAAAAGAAAGAATAACATTTTTTCATTTAACCTTTATGTCAATAACCACAATTGTCGTTTTCTAATAACAAAATTTTAAACTTGAAGCAAACAGGGATAGGAAATGTGCGAAGTAACAACGATCTGGCCGGATATTCAAATCTTTTACCGGGAAGATAAAATATTTTGAGTGAGAATGTGCAAAAGGGTACCCGAGTACCCGATTATTGACATAAGGGTTAAGGCTCCGTTTTCGAAAAAAAAAAGATCAGTTTGAAAATCCGTCACGTACCCGTGTATTAACTGCAAGTTTCGAGGTACGAAACTTCTGTTTCCGCTCGTGTTTGTATTATTAAACATGCACAATGTCACGATTTGCTCCTTGTTATTACGACACGCGTCACCGCGACATTCTTCTAAAATACGGATCGTGTCCACGTACTTCCGATTAAGGTATGTCCATGTTTATGAATACCAAGTCGGATACCTTTTCAGGATGGAGAGTTTATTAAGCAATGCCACTTTACTCACAAATAATCAACGAGCAAAGAAACTGACACCTATAATATAAATCAGGTTGTAATTAAAAAGATGTGCAAAACGGCTCATATTGTAGGTAGAATTTCAAGGAATGTAATCATTTTTTTTTTTTTTTAAATTGAACACCTTTTGCTGTCACTTGAGGCCACTCTTACGGAACGGTAAAAAATAGTGGTTTTTAATTATTTTAACTATGACGCTGGCTTCCAAAAAATCTGAAAAAATTCCGAGATATGCAACACTCTGGTTATAGTATCTCAGATTTTTTTTTCATAACTTTTTGTCGGATAGGACAAAAGAAATTAAGTACGAAATGAAATTGATGTTTAGATCGATAACTACCCCAATAATAGGGGTAGAGGGCTGAAATTTTGTCGAAATGGCTTTCCTAGGAAGATCTTTCAATTGACGTATCACACGTTTCATTTGGTTTAGGGGCACTTTTACCATGCTTATTCAGCTAGGCCCTTTACAATTAGTGCATGTGTACCTGACGGATTTTCAAACTCATTTTTCTGGAAAACGAAACCTTAAATGAAAAAACATTATTCTTTTTTTTTTCGACTTATTTTTTCACGTAGATTCACCTCCTTTCGGGGCTTTATCACCAGATCGGTGACACCCTGTATAATCTGCTTCTAAAAATATCTTCACTATACTATAAATTTTGTTATTTATCGAATTACAAGTACTACTAGAAATGAAAATAGATGTTGGTAATATATACTGTTTGTTGGCACGGCATCGTAGAAAATCAAATTATATTTGGAAGCTGTTTCGAGTGTAAAGAATAACGTACTGCACCAATCCTTAGAAGACTCGAACTGAACTTGTGATGGTTATATTACGAAAAATGAAAGAGCATATAGCGTTCGTGGCAGAAGAATATGTAACAGAAGAAGCATAACAAAAGATCACTAAAATCGCTTACTATATGTGAGCCACTCAGAAGCCAAAATGATTAACTCCACTTTTTGGAATTCTTCCAATTTTAGTATCAAATCGCAAATTTTCTGTTTAACTCTTCATAAATAGACAAAATGTAATAAATTTAATTTAACGAAGTTAGTCACTTTGGCTTCTGAGTGGCTCATATATTGGATCAAATTGACCCATAAATTCCATAACTGTGTATGAAAAATATAATTGGTTTCCATTAAAAATACTGTACAAATTTCGTTCTTTTTTCTGAAGATTATTAATGTTTATTAGATATTTAAGGATATGACAAAATTTCAGTCGAAATGATACATTTAATAACAGAGGAAAAACAATTTATGACATGATTTTTCGTACAAGGGTTAAGGGGGACACTACCCTGAAAAGTTTGGGAATTTTTTTCATAGGTAACTACTAAATGAAAAGTTTCAATTTTTTCAGAGGACGCAAATGTAACTTTAAGCTTTTTCCTCCGATTTTTGAAAAGTAACAATATTACAACTATATACGTTATTGGAAAATTTAGAATTCTTATTTTCTGTATACATTGTTTCAAGGCACACAAACGAGATAAAGAGAATTTAAAATTGATGATGATTTGCAATTGTAAAAATGACGAAAATGATCACTATACCACGTTAATTCAGGATTAAGAAAAATAAAATTTTTATCAGAATTGGCTAGTATCTATGTATGCAGAATACCTTTTTAATTTTCTTTAAGCATATGTATGTAAAATTAAATTACAGATAGTTAGAGTGAAAAATTGAAAACGTGACAAATAATTAACATCCACGCAGAATTCTTTCTTAACACTGTTGGTCACGATAATTTAACCCCTTCAACCGAAGAAAAAACAAAACCTCGGTACGATTTATCCCAATTAAAAAATTCAAGAGCAGTCCAATTGTTCCTCGTAAAAAGCAATTATCCTCACCATACAGTGTAGAGAGGGTTAAAGGTGGAACCTCTGTTCAATCTGTGGAGGGAACCAACTTCACCAGCGGCTCCCCACTTTCATCTCGCTCAATTATAGAGGATAAACCGATCAAAGACACGGAGAGCTCGAAGAGAGGACCAGAAAACGCGTAAAATTTATTCCTACTCGTTCCGGCCGAGTTCGATCTACCGGATCGAAATTTCCTTGATTATGTAGTATGGAAGTGGTATCGCAAGGGGCATACAAAAGGACCCGTATGCGCATTGAGTCACGTTTGTAGCGTAGGCAAACAGCTGCCCCTTGAATTATAGATCGACAAAACACGAGTCGAGAAGCCTGGGGAATTAGGTGATCCCTATGAACAGAGAAACCATCTGATTTCAGAGACTGAAATACGTTCCGTTTGCCTTTGAAGGAACAGTTATATTTCACGATTAACCTTATCACAGTTTAGCGCGAAAGCGGAACGTCAAGTACGTAACTCTTTATATTATACCTAAGGCAGATTTCTGCTCTTCTTAAAGGATGAAAAATGGTTGTACCGGGTGTCTCTGTAATCGTGGTGATTTTCTTGTGAAAAAGTAAGTCGAAAGTGCAGAATGAAATTGTAATAACTAATATTTAGAAGTCGAACTGGTTAATCTATAGTGTTCCTATAAATTGTCAAATATTTCATGTAAACAATTACGATCTATTGATCTTGGGATGTACTTATAGTGTAAACTTAGGAACACTAATTAAGCAATAACTTATATTTAATTAATTAATAAATAATTCATACGTCTT
>NW_017100683.1:4702-23093 GCF_001263275.1 Habropoda laboriosa | reverse complement strand
TGTATATTTTTTATTATAATCATTTATAAAATTATGAACACTTATTGATTAATAATTTACATTTACTAATATAGAAGGTACTCTGTTTAACTGAAAACGGTGGAATATCTCACGAGTGATTGAAGTTATCAAAAGAACATTTTTACAAAACTTATTTGGTATATAGGGGGACATTAAATGGTATAAATAATTCTTCTGTAGGTAGAGTAGGGGGGCGGAGATATTAAAGTCAAGTTAATTATTTAAAATGTTAGAGTTTTTGTTATAATTAGTGCACGCATATTTAATAGATGTTCAAAGTCGTTTTTCTCCAATATGATACCTCATATACAAGAATTTCATTCTACACTTTCTGCTTATTTTGTCACGAGGAATCACCCCTTTCCCGATTGTACCGCATTGTAGAGACACCCTGTATACACTATCTTCTTCAGCTCTCTTCGTTTTTGCTTAACTGACGATCGACAAAGCTGGGTCATCTATGACCCGTATTATTTGCGTGTGTAGAATGTTCATGGGATATAAAGGGTGGGGCAAAAACTTTGTCCACCTGGAATATTTCCATTATTTATAATATGGAAAAGTGTTACATACAAAACTTGCGTAATATGGAGGAGGACCATAGTAATTTGACGAGGGTTACTTTTCGGGTAAACACACGCCACGCTAACCAAGTGGCTGGTGAAGTGAACCATTTCGTATACCTCGTTCTTCTTGGAAAATATGTGCGTTTCAAATTATTGTACAAATCACACTTTTATACAAAACGTTTGTAAATGATTTCATACACTGCAAAGAACGATATGTATAGTCGGGGCCACGATATAGCGAGGTCGTAAAATCGGTTAGGTGTCAAAGTAAACATGTTTTAGCTGCCGGGACCCCGAAATTGACAGAAATACGAGCAGATAAGTACTTGAAACCATGGTCAGGACCGTACAAAGAATTCTTGTATCCAGCGAAAGTCAAACTGATTCTAATATATTTACTGAAAATTGAGTTCAGCTAGGACAATTTAGGGTTTTTTTCTTCTGGGAAAAGCCGCTTTTGGAAGTACGGTTACAAGTAAAGGTCTTATTGAGGTCTTTAACATCTTCATTTACCTGCTCGTGTTAAATACAGTTAGAAAATGCAAAAGGATTGTGTAGCTTTAATATTAACATATAAGTGTCAGTCAGACGGTAGGCCGACTCTATGTAATGTAATACAGGGCGTCTGTTTTATCTCAATACAGTGAAATATCTGGCGTGATAGTGAACGTGTTAATAAGTAAATGTTGTTCAAATTATGTTGTGTTTGATGTCATTTTCATCAGAAAAATCTCATCAGTATGTTAAGAAAAATTTCGGGATAAAAAAAGGTAAAATTAAAAAAGTTGGTGTTTAAATCGCTTGGTTGCCTCGACTCACGTTTCATCCTTATCTTTTATTCGCTGTCCTTGTCTACGTTCGGCAAACTACAAAGGCGGGCGCGAGGCTCGAAAACGTAGTCCCTGACTCTACAAGTGTCAGGTTTAGATTCCTTGCGGAATGACACTTGTGGAGAATTTACTGTACTTGTTACCTGGGTGGGTAAGCGTAGAAAGGATTTCTAGATTATCTCTATTTTTCGTAAACGGGATGTTATATTTTTGAAAGGTCATTCAACTATTAATTAACACGTTCCGCGCCAAGCCGTGTTTGTGCAAGTGCCGTTACCAGTTTGGTAAATATGTAAAAATTGTAAATATTGAAACTATAAAATGCACTATAGAACAAACAAATAACTCTATTGATATTGAAAATATACAAGAATACTTGCCAACGTGGCACGGAACGCGTTAATAATACTATTTTTTTTAACCCTTTCGCTACGGCAGATTTAAATGCGCAACGTGGGTGAGTGGCGGTAAATTTTTAACCACGATTGCAAAATTTGTTATTTTGGCCGTATTGTTTTAAAATTCGATTTATTAAATTAAGACGGGCGTGCTTGAGTATAAAATTATGTATTAAATTAAGGTGAAAGTGCAGCGAAAGGCTCAAACAGTATAACGCGAACAAATTTTCAAAACGCCTATACGCGCCAATAGTTATGAAAGGGTTAAAGACTTACTGAAAAATGTAGTTCGATATATTTAGACAAAAATTACTTCTCTCGTGTATAAACAAACAAATTGTACGATGGGTCAGACATGACCCGGCTCTGCTTTTCGCCCGACGGTTTAACATACTTGACGTTCTGCTCGAATCTCTCTCTCTCTCGAGCTAAATTATGGAAAGGTTAATCGATAATGAGGACACGCGTAACAGGTTTCTAATTGGACAGAGTGTCAAAAGTTGATATAAGATTTAAAAAGAGCGTGGTATTTAGAACGTGTTTCGTTATCTGCAGGCTTACGTGGGGAATTACACGTCAGAATGGGACTTGGTCGGTGCAAGATTCCGAGATGAAATGCCAATCTCACCGTGGGATGCAATGCGATATGCCTGGGAGGCCTGTGAGGCGCTTCTTCGCGACAAAATATCGGTATCTTGGTTGAGGAGACCTGAAGGCGATCCTCATGCGCGCTGGGACGTCGCGGTCCTCGATGGCGCCTATCCCGAGTGCCTTTTGGGCATCCTTCACGGAGAGGATGTGCCCACGGTTATGTTAAACACGGTAATAATCGATCTCGCTCGAAAATCGTCGTTCTAATAGCAAAGTTACGGAACTGTAAAAACCGAATTTTTCAGAAGAGAAGATTTTTGTGAAAAATCACCTTTGCACTGATTTTATCCACGAACTGAGAAAAAGGAAATATAAATGGTATAATTGCTAAAAGAAATAAGTAAGGAAAATAAATGCAAATTGCATAGTTGGTGGATTAAATCAGTGAGATAATTGACAAAGTGGTTTTCTTCTACCTTGAAAAGTTCCATTTTTTCAGTTTCGCAATTTTAGCATTGGTTCAACGAAATATTTCCTCTGGTTTATTTCGAAATGCGTATATTAGATTAAAATATGTAAATTAAATTTACCTAAGTTAAATTACCTATCGTAAATTAAATTACACGATATGTCCATCTAGTTTGACTAGTTTTGGATATGCAGGTGTCAGTGCATCTGTAGCAACTTCATTATTCAGCACAGTTCATAGATATTAGGACACTTATTTGAACATAAAGCAGACGTAAATAGTCGCAACAAAATTGTTAAGATCCCGAAAAAATGGTTCAGTCTAAAATCTCATACAATGAGTACCTACGATAAAACTTTTAAATATCTGTTTCCATTTAAGGCGTAGTCATAAAAATAAGATCCTGATAGTGTCATTTGATTATACCGCACCAAACATTGTCACAAAATTCAGCTTGAATATTAGATTTTGTAGGTTAGGTTAGGTAAAAAAGAATTATAGCTATCAATTCAACAAAATTTGTGATATCGTTATTACGCGAAAACCATTGCAAATTTCAAAAATCTATTCAAGCCATCGTGTTATGCGTGAAAAATAACGAAACTTTATCCTACGAAAAGAACGCTAATATTCTGAACACCCTGTATATTTTTACTAATATACGGTACTAATTGTCGCGAAGCAATGTCATTTAAATCATACAGTACCTTCTGTACAAGTATTATCAAATTTAAATGTCATTTCTTCGCCAAAGCATGATAGATGGCTTAATACTTACGAACGGCAGTGTAAGTTTGAGGACGGTATCAATTGATCTAACCTACTGATTCTAAAACTATCGATGCAATGAAAATTTCTGGTAAGACAAGTATCATCATTTCACTTGACTCAATCACAGGTGGCACTGTACAGTGGTTCGATATCTCTCCAAGGAAATCCATCGCCGTGGTCAGTGACACCTTACTTCGGGAAATCGGTCACACAAGACATGAGCTTCTCTCAAAGAATCTTAAACGCCGCTTACCTCACCACCTTGAGGATAATGCACTGGATCATGATCAGTGGGTATCTACAACCGGTTCTGAGGAAATACCTAGGTACGGTACATTTCTTTCATTTTTTCCCATCGATCGATTTCACTGATGGTAATTTCCCCTTTTCTAAGAATCTCGTTTCACAGGGGATCAGTTGCCCGATATTCGAGACCTGACCACGGAGATTCCACTCACCCTGCAGAACAGTCATTACATCGTGGCTGATTCGGTTCCGTACTTGGCGAACGTTGTGAACGTCGCGTGCCTTCATTGCAATCCGGCGACACAGCTCAGCCCTGATTTGGAGACCTTCTTACAACGCGGTGAGTCGATCCTCTAACACGACGTAGGATCGTTAGTTGGAAATTACGTTCGTTTGCCGACGAGGCTGCTAAGTCGGTTGATCGGTTGGGAGAAAGCGGGGACAATGGAGGTGTGTTGCTCCAGGGAGGACTATTTGCTGAACAGAGTGTTTGGCATTTCTGTTATGGGAAAAGAGTGGAATCGCGTGTTCGACTTTTGCAATCGCCAACCGGTAACAAAAGACACTCTGAATGGGGACTATTCCACTGAAATACAAGAAAAGGCAATTTTTGAGCTTCTATAATTATCAAGGAGGCAGGCGCAAGAAGAGCGTGACTGTAGAAAACAGATTTTAAGGAAGTACCAATCAAAGAATACCTATTACAATAATATTTTTGCCATTTGAAAAATTGATTTTACAATACTGAAAATTATTTTGTAAATTTCTCTGTGATGCGCTAGAGGTGTTCAAATTGAAAAAAAATATGGTCACATTCCTTGAAATTCTACCTACAAAATAAGCTTTTCTGCAGGATGGAGTCTTTAAAATTAGTGTCACAAGGAGCTGGAAAATGACTGATGTACCCCCGTTTTAGGGAAACGAGCCAGACGCCCTGCTATTACAGTCAGTTGTCCGTACATAAAATCAATTTTTCAAATAACAAAAATATTATTACAATAGGACCACCCTTCTAGATTAGAACAAAACAAAAGTGAGTTCAATTTGTCAAATAGTTTTCGAGATAAAAATTGATAAGCACAGCCTGGTTTTATAAAAATGGGCAAAAATTGTCAAATTCAAAGGTCCGTGTTTTTTAAACAAATTCGAAACCAGCTAAATGATGACTTAAACCCCCCCTAATTTCACGTGTACTACGTTATATTTTATTTGGAACAAAATCCCCGATGTCGACGTCGAAAAGTGATCGATTTGACGTGAAATCACCCGTTTATAACTTCACAACTTTTTATAAACCAACATATATGGGTCGATCGTTCTCAAAGGTTTAAAGTGTAACTCAGTTAACGGGTTAAAAAAAGAGTACAATGAAAATTTCAAATCAATTACCACTAAATTATTCCTACCAATAACAATTTCCTTAAAAATCTAACAGAACACGGTTCTTTCATTCCGATCGGTTCGAAAATGAGGCAACAAAAATTCCTCCGTCTCATCTAATTACATTCCACGTCCAAACTCGTACAGACAAGCCTATAGCCCGTTATATGACGAACGAGTTTCTAGGCCAAGTCGAATTTCCCTCTAAAAGTAGTTCGTCACAACGATAATCGAAACGTGGCCGCAGGTTTCATCTTCGTTTCCATGGGTTCGTCGGTCCGCGCGTCAGGTATGCCAGAGGCGCTTCGTCAAATCTTCGTGGCAGCCTTTGCCACGCTTCCGTGCAACGTCGTGTGGAAATGGGAAGGCGTGAAGATTAAAGATCTGCCATCGAACGTCAGAACGGCAGCATGGTGGCCTCAGCAAGAGCTACTAGGCCATCCTAAACTCAGAGCGTTCGTCTCTCACGGTGGTCTCTTGTCTTTGCACGAGGCAGCTTATCACGGCGCACCGACGCTCGTTTTGCCCGTTTTCTGCGACCACGATGGAAACGCGGCACAAGCTGGTAACTACATTTCCAATTAACGCTCTTCGAAACGGAATTTAATACAAATTGTAGTAAGTCTTGTTCAATGCGGTTGCAATTCCGACGTAACGCGGTCTGCAAATTATATTAGGTGTACAAATTACAGTAAATTCTCCACAAGTGTCAGTCCGCAAGGAATCTAAACCTGACACTTGTAGAGTCAGGGACTACGTTTTCGAGCCTCGCGCCCTCCTTTGTAGTTTGCCGAACGTAGTCAAGGACAGCGAATAAAAGATAAGGATGAAACGTGAGTCGAGGCAACCAAGCGATTTAATACCAACTTTTTTAATTTTACATTTTTTTATCCCGAAATTTTTCTTAACATATCGATGAGATTTTTCTGATGAAAATGACATCACCGTTTGACTGACACTTGTAGAATCGGCCCTACATTTGACTGACATTTGTAGAATCGGCCCTACATTTTTTTTACGTGGAGGTAGGCCGACATTAAATTAATTACTCAATGAGTATTAATAAGTTAATGTTGTTCAAATTATATCGCGTTTGATCTCATTTTCATCAGAAAAATCTCAGCAACATGTTAAAAAAAATTCAGATGAAAAAAAGTAAAATTAAAGAAATTATATCTTTCTATTATGAATTGTCGAGCCGTGAAATCTCGTAAAAGAAACCGAGTGGTGACATAGCGAGTGAGATAACATAGGCGCAGCAATGACGCAGACCTAGGCGTAGGACCATCTATACTGTCACTTGTAGAATCCAAACTGGCTGACACTTGTAGAGAATTTACTGTAATCAGCTGTAACTTTACTTTCAATTGAATCTTTTTTCCCGCTGTGTTAGAGTTCTAAAGTTGCTTCTATTAGCAAAACAAAACACTATCGGACTCGATGTGACTAATGACATATCCTAAGAAACAGTGGAGAACACTATGTCGTCGGATAAACAGCATACATATTAGACACTGAATCCTTTTTGCATTTCAACTTAAAAAATGTGCTCTTGAAGCGAAAGGTCTTTGGGATGGGAAATTCTGCCTCATGCGGCTTATTCCCCAGACTTAAGACTATTATCTCTTTCGTTCACTTCAGCACCATCTAACCGATTCAAAATTCAAAACATACGAAGATGTGAATAATAGCATTGCTGACTTTATACGTTCGAAACCGCCATCATTTTTTCGAAAGGAAATTCGCCAACTGCCTGAGAAATGGAATAAATGTATAGCAAGTGATGGAGATTATTTCCAAGTCTGAACTGTAGTCTGTTTTTTTTTTAAATAAATAACAAATCCACGAAACAAAGGCCACGAATTAATTTGTACACCTAATAGTAACTCTTGTTGAACGGGGTTGCAACTTCGATGTAACACGCTTTGCAAATTATAATAACCCTTTATCTTTTCGTTATTTTTTTCACCGCGCGGCCTAGAAATCAAATTTGATCTTCGTTAAATCGAGTCTGATCTGATTGTGAGTCTCGTATAACGCGGCATTTCTATGGAACCTATTTAACATCCGTGTTATAGGAGAACCTGTACACGGTTTCAAAAATAATGAAATTATACGAAGTTTGATAAAATAACAGTCATAGATAAAAAAGAGTCATAGTACTTTATTGATAAACAATTATTTTAAATTAAAAATTTCAATGAGTTCTATTTTAAACATCGCGGAGGTGGAAAAAATGTGAATTTCGAAAGGTATGACTTTTCGATATAAAGTCAACACTTTTTTTTTTGTTCCATGAATTTGGTTCTAGTTTTCAAGTACTGAAGTTCTGTTTCTTTACTTTTTTAGGATTCTTTTTATCCGTATCGAAGTTGCGTATTATTATTTTGAAACTGAGCAATCTTTTGTTTTTTTCTTGCTCCACGAATTTAGTTCTATAATATCTTTTAAATAGAATAGAATAGAATAGAATTTTTTTTTTCTTATTTTTTACGTCTTTTTTTATCTGTCTGATGATTTTGCGTATTATTCCCGGAATATGATTCTATTAATATTTTCTTAAAAGATTAAAATTTTTCCGTATTTTTATATCAAAGAATTTTTATATCGAAACATTTCAATTAAATATTGTTCATTATTTTTCTTCTTATATTGAGCTGCTATATCAGCTACACAAACTTAATTTATTATACAATCCAGAATATCAATAATTTCTCCGTTAAAGAAATTGTTAAAAGCAGTAATTACGTCGATTAATTAGCAAATAAATTGCTCAGTAGTAAGTCTCGTTACTTTTGGATTAGACATATATAAGCAATTGTTCAATTTTTTTCTTTAATTTTTGCAATTTTAAGAAATGAAAGAAATGGCGGAACAAAAGGAAGCCTTACTTTTTCAAAAGATAAAATTAGAGACGAAAAATTGTGTTTTTACAGTTGGAGATCTTGCAATTAATTTGTTCACTACTTTATCACGTGATCTTTAATGGTACTAAAAATTCTAGAAAAACTTGGCTACGCCCTGGTGATGGACTTGGCGAGAATATCTATCGGAAGCCTTCGCGAAGGAATCCTCAAGGTGGCTAGCGTGAACAACAATTCATATCGAATGGCAGCGAAAAAGAGAAGTTCGTTGCTGCGGGAACTGCCAATTAGCCCGAGAAAATTGGCTATCTGGTGGGTGGAGCATGTTGCTAAGTACAAAGAATCAGAACATTTGAAGAGTTCCACAAGGTACGTCGAATTACCTCAAAATCTCTTGTACAGCTCGAGTACGTGGAATATTTAAAAGAATTCATCTATTTCAGATATATGAGCGTAATTCACTATTATTCCATTGATGTGGCAATATTTTATGTGATAACGTTGATACTACTGGTGTACGGGCTGAAGAAATTGTGCTGGAGAACAATATTCAAGCAAACTGTTATTAAAAAGAAGATTGACTAGACTGAACCGGTGTCAATCTTGTCTTCCGTGAAGTTTCTACATATATATTTATTACGTCTAATGCCTTTTATGGTATATGTATGTACTTTTGCAATTTGAAATGCTGACCATGTAAAGATATTGAAATTATGATAAAAATGTTTTCTTAAAATTCCTATCATAATAGAATTAATCTAAAAGGTAAATCATCTGTTCGTTTCAAATGAAAAAGAAACAAATTATTCTTGAGAGACGATCGAGCGACATAAAAGTACAGGAAACGATAATATCGATGGATAATAAAGGAAGTCGGTAGAACAGGATACTGCATTAACTACCGTTGCTGGTGCAGGTACAGAAGTGAATTTAAAATGGCACACGATACTGCACGTGCTCACGTATGGCTTGTAAATAATACTTGAAAATGTACGAAGAAAATTTTTCAAAGAAAAACAAGAAAATTCTTTTAAAAAAATTAATCAATTAAACAAGATTGAAAAAATTTCTACAATTCTGTAACATAAACATTTAAATATCGAATAAAAACGTGGTGCCTCTTATTTACATGCTTTTTGCATAATTACAATCAATCATGGGCAAGAGAAACTACGTATCACGGATTCATTAGTCACTCCAGAACATGATTATTTCCTTGTACAACCTACCTCGAGATGAATGTAAAAAGTAATTATCGTTACTACAGTAAAATATCCCAGAGGAAAACTCAACAGCGCAACAAAGAGTTGCAAAAACAAGTTTTTACTAATACCTAGGCACGCGACACGCAAACAACACTCATGCATACACATTTCTATTTCCCCACCAAACTAAAGGACGTCTGTCTCGTCCGCGGCACTTGCAGGCGACCCGTCAAAACTTAACCTATCAGCTCTGCTCTCCACAAAAGTGGGCGTTCTAACAGTACTTCTAACGACTCAGACAAAAGCCATTCTTTCCATAGAGAACAATGGTTTCGGTCATAGTTGAATGGCTCGTCCCATTGACCGCAGCTTTAATCACTTTACGGTCTCGAAATGCTTCTGAATAAACGTTCACCGAGATTGGACGACCGCAGACAACCGAGGGAGGGGCTTAAGCGTGACAGGTACGGTCCTGAGCTTAGTTAAGGGCTCTGCACGAACGGCGGCGCATAAGTCGGATTCTCATCGAGACACGAGGAGGCTATTCGTATTTCCACGACGCTTCTTAGTCTGTGACCCGTGGCGAAGTCGGCGCTCGATCGTGATCCGATCAGTACCAGCTGACTCGTTCGTCAGAATGTTGGTGCGCGTTCTGTTAATGCGTTTCTGAGGGGTACAGTCCCTATGTACTCTTCTCACAAGTTTTTCTCTGGCAATCGTTCGCGTTAACCGCGTGTGTACGCTCGGTGTACACAAGGTAGGCGAGCAAGCACGAGCTCTCGGTGGTGTGCACGCGAAACAAAACAACAAACCGAGAGGTAAATGTGCTATGTGCGCTGGAATGTGGATGGTGTGTGTGTGTGGTGGCGATGGCGATGGTGAAGCTCGCGGTGTTTTGAAGGGACACGTTTACCCACGTGGAACGCGGTGCCAGTTTTCGGCGTGACTCGACAACTCGTTCCGTCGTCCGGGCAGACGAAACGCGAGCGGATGAGCGAGAAAGGGAGAGAAGAATTTACGGGACGACGAGACGAGAAACGAGAGAGGACACTTGAGCCGACGACGACTTAGCGGAGACAGAAGGGGGCATACAGAGAGAAAGAGAAAGAAAGAGAGAGAGTGAGAGAAAAGGAGACGGGAAGAAAGAAGTGGAACGAGTGTGAGCGAGGCAGAGCAAGGAAAAAGAGATAGAATAAAGAAAGACGCATAATCAGCAGAGTTGTCTGTTGTGTGTTCGATCCGCGAAAACACGTGGGGAGCGACGCCAGGGTGTTCCCCCGTGTCAACGGACGTCCCATGGTCCACTGCTACTAAACGGGAGGATTAGTCGCGGAATAGAATGTCCCCGGCGTGTGTGTATCTTGACAATCAATCGATCGTTCCTCGGCGGGGCGAAGGTGCACGAGAGAGGAACACTTGGAAAACGGCATCCTGTCGCACGGATATGCGCGAACGGTGAATGATGCTGCGCACACGAGTGTGTAGAGTTTCATATGGTGGCGCGGTAGTACGTAGCCGTTTCTCTGGCAGTGGCAGCGGCGGGGCCCGTCGATGACCGGAAAACAAACGGGCCGAGGTCGGGGCCGAAGTCCTCCGTGCGAAACGCCGCTCTGAACACGCGCACAATCGACCAATGCGACAAACAACAAACGCCCTATGGAAGGAGAGCATGGAACACCGCTGGCGTCGTATGTCTGCTGCTGACGCGACGACGCTTTTACCCTCTTGCGCTCGCCTCTGGCGCGTGACGTAATCCATTCAAGCGCTTACTACGCAATACGGGACGCGGGCAGCACCAGCCGCTTCTCTCTCTCTCTCATCTTGTGTCTGTCTCTTTCTCCTGCTCGGTCTGCCTCTATGCTTCCCCCTTTCTCGCGTGCCCCCCTCGTTTCTTCGCTGTGGAGCAACCCTTCTTTTTCTTATCACCCGACAATGGCGACGGGAAAGAAAACGGTCTCGCGTCGTGCTCGTGCGTCGCAATTATAGTTTCCTACCGACCGGTTTCTCCTTTCGTCCTTACCTCGTGGAACCAATCGTGTGTATCCGTGTGTGCGCTCGTGTGTTCTGGCACGTGTCCTCCCGTGTTCTGTTTTTCGTCGTTTCTCCTCGCTCGGTGTATATATTACTACGGAGAATTCGGGAAATTCGACGATGACGAACGACGATCGAACGATTTCAGACCACGAAATTTCGCGCTCGCGACCACCCTTTCTCTATCCCCACTCCTAGCGGTCGCCCTTCCCCTACCGCGCAGCGAGTTTTCTTTCTTAGAGCCGCAAGTGAATTACGCGTTCTAGCGCCGTCAAACGTCGAGTTGTTTGTTGTGTCGCGTGCTGTGTCTACGTGTGCTCTTTCGAACGCCTGACGTGTGAATACTCGCAGTTTGCAGTGTCGTGTTTCGAGAGCGTTTTAACGCGTTCTCCCTTTGAACGGGTTTTCGATTATTTGTCGAAAGTTCAAACAGTTGCCAAACAAACTCTACGGGTAACTATCTACCGCGTAATAGTATTGAAAAGTAGTTTATCTTCCTTTAACCCGTTTCCAGTTTATACTGGAAACTTCAACGCCAGTACTGCGTACGTAAACAAACTCGATGTAAACAAAAGACTCGCTGCCTGTACTTTGTTGACAGTGGTAGGAGAGGGGGGACCCTCCCACGGAAAGGACTGTTCCACACGGTTTATTCCAGATCGTGTTGGTGAAAAATATACTGGGTGAACGTATGACAGATCGATTTCGCAAATTCGAATAGTTTTCCTATAGAACCTGACTCCACGATCGAAGTGCGACTCAACAACCTGTTCGGAAGGTGGGTAAGGTAAACAAGCGGCGCGTGGTCCGCGCACAGTCGGCTATGGTGGCGGTGTGCGCGATTCAACCTAAGGGGAGTGGTTCTTCGGTTTTTTGTTTCGCCGGGATGCTAACTACGCATTAGAAGCGGCCACGAATCGTTGCGTCCAGCGAAGGCGCGCGCAGCCTTTGTCCTGAATAATCCGTGAAGCGAGGTGTCGAAGGAAAAGGACGGAATTTCGTACGCGTGTCTCTTGTGAAATCCCTGCCGACGAAGCCTTGAAAAAGTTCCGGTTAAGCGGCCGATGGAGAAAAAGTAGAATTAGCGTGTGCTCTCGTGTGTTTTGTAATCGGACACGTTACACTACCGTCGCGCATCGATCGAACCCGCGCGTATACGTGTTCCCTCTTCTGTCTCTCTGTGTACCTGCGTATACGTGCACGTGTACATGCGGTGTGTAGATGGATATATAATGATTTTTCCTGCTTTTTCACACTAGCCTGTTTTATTTATTTACGCAGTGATTTTGGACTATCGGCATGACGAGTAATGTGGGACACGGCAGTGGTGCTTCGGTAGTGTTGATTGTGTTATCGGCGTGTCATCATCATTGTCAGCGTCATTGGGGACAAGGAAAGGCACTACGCAATTAGGAATGTACGTATCTATGGGACATGTAAGTATTGGCGCGTGAAAAGTTACGAGCACGTTCCTCATTTGGCCATTCGAATGGTTTCCGCGATAATTACGCGCAACAAGCGACCGTGTCCCATGCACGTTCGAATCGCGTGCCGTCCAAAGTGTGTCGGGGAGAACGCTATTTGTTACGGCTACGTCTAGACGTGGATTTTTTCGGAAGAAAACTATCCCGATAATGCTTTCTCGATTAAATATTTGGGTTAGGCTAATTAATTTACTTTGGACTTAATGAGCGATTCGAAGTTGTCAAATTTGTTTTTGGTGTCTCGAAAAGCTGCTGTATGGTTATATTGTAGCTGTCATTTTTTTGAGAGGGATTTTTTTTGTTTACTCGAAAGCTATTGTTCTCACGAGGCACGCGATATTTGTCACGTGCTCTCGCAGGAAGTATTCAACTTTGACTTTGTAACACTTGTTCCACGCGCGATATTGTCTGAACAATGTTTTGTCTGCCTCCCAGTGCCGCCGACGTGTTTTTTACACGCGTGAAAGAAGTGCGCGCGCGCGCTATCTCTACCACGTGTGCGTAGAGAAACACATTGTGTGTTCTCTCCGTGGCATTCGATTAGTTGGAAGCGATTGAATGCAAAATAAGCATATGCGCGCGCGCTATTCGAGGAACGTAATGGTTGCTGCGTGAGCTTTTGCGTTGAAGATCCGGTTTAGAAATCCCGGAAATCTTAATTAGGCGTAAACATGACGCTCAATTAATTGAACGACCAATGGAATGTGATGCTGGTTGTGAACGGAACATCGATAAACAAAATTCAATTAATTAATCAATTATGCAACGAAGTTATGGACGAGCGTGTGTGTGTGTGGTATATGATAATACAGATCATAAAATTTCCAACGAAACATATCGACGAGTATTGCTGAAATACGGACGACCGTTGACATTAAATTAACGCCGTTCGATAAATTAATTAGGCTCAATGGTTTTTACTTTGGCCGGTTAAACGAGTACGTTCCCGCCCGGCTCTGTGAAATTATTTATAGCGGTTGAATCATTGTGTACGGTGAAAAATTGAGCGCGAAAAATTTCGGCCAACAGAAACAACATTGTGACAAAATCTTACGTAATCGTATGTTTGACGAATGACCTATCGAATATTACGATCAACCTTTTCCCAGACCAACCCAAACCAACCACACGTTTGTTGCGATCGATCGACACCATTATCTCGACCAAACATAATCAGCTTTCGATCTAAAAATACGAACCGAAAAGAAAAACAGTCGACGAACCCGGGAACGTGCCGGAAGGCGATAACGATCGCGAGAAAACGACCATGCGATCGCGGAACAGAAACTACGACGCAGTTTCAAGGGCTCTGGGCGTCTGTCATGGCGAGATGATCTCGTTAGTATCGTAAGCTGGCGCGCGACTGGTGGGAGGCGCTATTTGGGCGGGCGACGTAAAATAACTCCGTCGGTAAAACGATCGTCAGGCCCATATGGCAATAATAAACGAAATGGTTGGTTTCTAAAGGTGTGTTGCGTGGGGCCTCTAGCGAGACGCGCAGTAACGTTTATGTAACGTGAACCGATTCAGAAAAATCGACACAACGATTGTGACACGCGTAACGGATACCTTATCGTGATAACGTTATCGCGATCATTATGATGCAATTTCTACGGCTTCCGTTAGTCACAAATTCTGCCTTTTTTCCTTTTTGATTGAAAAGCAGTACGTGTACAGAGAATGTTTCAAATGAACGTTATTAGGTTTCTTCTAACCTAACTAAACAGGGAAGCTAATGCAGGGGTGTTCGTCGTTATGATTCACTTAAAGCACTTCTACACGGAGAGGAGTTACGTACAGGTAACCTTTGCATAACAGGATCTTTCCATAGCTACTATTCCTGATCTAACGAGTTTATACGGTGGTTATCCGTACAAATCAAACAACCTCTATCTTCATGAATAACAAAATTATACGATTCTCGTCACACGAACCCCCAATAATTATTCACGAATCAAACATTCTAATGTGAATGTAAATTTCCTAAAGGAGAAGGAGCCAAGTTTCCACAGCTTCAACAGTTTAGTTCTCGCGCTACGGCACACGCGGTATTTGCCTTATCAGGTGGGGTAACCGTTGGTAACGAACTATATAATCAGTTCGAAAACGAAAGTGGCGCAGTGGAAATATCCATTACTCGCGCTGTTCCCGCGCCCGTCCGTCCGTCCGGGAAAGTGGAAATTTCCTCGAGATCGTCATCTAAAAAAGTGTCGCGGTTTCCATGGATAAGAAAATTGGTGACGTTGAAGGACAAAGCAAGGCAAACGGTCAATTATTATCATCGTGTGATGATGCGCTGTAGGAGGCTCGCCAATTCGATTCGAATCGTTCCAATTCCCGTGACACACCGCGCGCACGGATGGCCGCCATGATGTAAAAATGATCGGGGTTAATGGGATCATTAAGAGAACCTGTTGGTTTTTTTGAGCACGTAGGGCGCAGGATACGGATTGAATTAAGGAAGAGTCGCGGTATGTAGGTCGTAGACGATCGGAGAGAGAGTTCTTTGGAATTTCAGAATGAATTGGGTCGTGTTGCGATCAAGGACGGTTGAAGGTCACATTGTAGAAGTAGAACTGGGATCCTAGAATTCTTTTCTTCGTCTAATTTAGAGCCATGGAATCCTATTATATAATTTGAATCAAAGTTGAATTAAGGTTATGAAATGCACTATACCTCTGACATGCGTTAAAGAATCGTTAATCTCTTAACTCGTCATTGGTTAACCAATACTTAGAACAGATATGTTACTTATTTGAAGGATTATTCGTTTGTAATTGTACTATTATGAATTTGCAAGAATCAATTAAATTAAAATAATGCAACCAGTTAGAATTTTTGCTCATTTTTAATTATAATTAGAGAGATTCAGTTTTTCTTCGAAACGTGAAACCAGTTAATAGGTTAGAATTTAGCAGTAGTTACATTTCCTTAGCTTTTTTCCGAAATAAAGGCATAGAAACGGTGGAACACTGGGTACCGAAAGTAGGTCATCTGCCTCAAAATCTAAATACAAAGGATGTTCACGCCGTTGTTCTCACGAAACGGAGTGTGGAGACTGTGTAACACCGAACGACACATTCCCTAGGATGGCTGAGCATCGCAATGCGGAAAACCGTGTAACGGTAAACACGTTTTATTTCGAACTTCTCTCTCGGTCCTCGACTGTTAAAGGAAAATCTACATTCCACCGACTAAAATGGACGAACGAAGTGTCCTTGATATCTTCACCTATTTCACGCGGTTTTCGATGTACCGTACCCTCGATACTCATCCACTTTCCTCATTCAGCATAGTTTCTAAATTCCATGTACAGGGTGTGCGAGAAGTAATTAGATAACAAGATAAGGTGAAATGTATCTTGCTGTTCATTTTCAACCTGTACAATCTTGAACTTGTTACAAAAATGTTTTACGATCGTGATAACTGAAAAAGTCGAATTGTACCGGAAAAAGCATTGTTTGTACAGTCGGTGGGACCGATATAGCGAGGTTGTAAATGGAAGCATTAACACGTTAAGTGCCGCGCTAATTTTACGTGACTTTCCATTCAGGCTGCGTGGGTCTCACCTATGGTCCACGTTGTTGCATTCGTTATACAGGGTGTCCCAGTTTTTTCCGATCAAACTTGGTCAGTATGTTCTCTGGGTATAAGTGAGAAAAAGATGTTATATAAACATAGGTCGTTTGAAGTTTTATTAAGAACTTATAACAATAATACGAAATAGGAAGGAAATGGCATTATGTGCGGGCCGTGTTTACGATCTGAGGTCAGGGGAGGTGTTGAATGTAACTTCTGCTAGCGCCATTTTTGTGTTGTATCATAGCAACCACAAGTTTGTTACCATTTCCTTTGTGTTTCGTATTTTTTTAATAACTTTTTAACGAAGCTTCAAACGACCTAAGTTTATATAACATTTTCTGTTCACCTATATCTGTAAAACGTACCGACCAAGTTTGATCCGAAAAAATTGGGACACCGTGTATATGTTATTTTTCAATAGCGAGAGCGTATCACTGTAACGTGTTGGCTGTCGATGATGGCCCAGTATGATTTGTACCAGTTAAACGACATTATGAAACATTTCACGATAATTCTTCTTGTTATGTGAAATTATCAAAACGGCCTGAGTGGAAAGTCCAACATGGTGCACCGATGACACATGCTTAACACTCAACGTGTTAAACAGCGACGTCGTATGTCATTTGTGAATTGATATTCAAAGTTTCTGCTCGTAATTTTTCATTAAAGCTGTACGCGATATTAAGCCTCCTGCTCAATAATAATTGTCGTTTTGGTAAAAGTTAACCTACAACTGTTAGGTATTAAGGCACGGACAAATGGAAGAATCAATTCCGAGTTGACATCTAATGACTCTTTCAAACTGCTATTTCGGTGCTCTTGTTATCTGCATTCTGACGCCTCACTGATTTTACGAACCCGTAGCGATTCCACCGTCTATACAAAATAACCAATTTGACTGGAAATTTCATATTTCTAACGCACCTTACACCGTACATACATACGTTGCATATGGGAGTTTTTGTTATATAAAAAGCTGGCCAAAATGCAAAAGTTTAAACTTAATTAAAAACCGAAACAGTGTTTTTTTCTTGTAATGTTATTAAAATGATGTACCATAATGGCCACGTTTGCGACGTCAGAATTTAAGGAGAAGAAGAAGGCGATGTAACAAGGATTTCTGTTTATTTGTTTTTTTTCTTCTGTTATTATTAAAATATAATCACTATTGTTTCTAATTTCCTGTAAGCAAAATCTGTCTGCAGCCTGACATTCCTATAATATTATGCAAAAAGTATTCAAAAATTGATAATAAATTTTTGATTTTCTTCCTTACATATGTAACTCTCAAATAGTGTTTCCATATGAAAGTTTCATAATGAAACCTAATAAGACTTATTTCTAATTTTTTTTTTATTCTTCTGTGAGTTTTCACGTAAAATTGTATCAAATAATCGCGTTTCAACATTTCCAAGTGCATTTGACTCCGCTAAAACATATTTTCGTACAAATACTCCACTGTGCGTCGTAGCTAAAGGGTTAAATTCATTCGGAATATGTAATTCCCTAATCATCCATACCGTACGAGGTCCCACTAGCATACAATGAATCAGCCTCTGTCTAAATAAAATCGACCGAAAAGGACACACGCGTCTCGAACAACACGTGGCCATATAAGCTCGAGGAATCTATTGCTTCGTAAACAACGTCTGAAACGTCCTCGAAGGCGGCCCCGTTCGTCCGTACCGAGATCATACGTGCTATAAGCGGGACGGAGAAAGGAAGGAAGAAGGGGCCGTGATCTCCCGACACGCGCAATTTGGAACGGCGCAAAAGCGAGGAGCGTCGCGTGGGCCGCGACCGGAGCTTCCTGGAAGCATTTTTCTCACGGTGTCTCGATTGTTTCCTCCATAAGTCTTGCTGGAAGTATTGGGTTGTTCGGCAAGTTTGTAGAGAAATTTAGGAAAATTTCAAACCAACGTGACTTTCTTACTAATCGAGATAGCGAGA
>NW_017100683.1:2189-4626 GCF_001263275.1 Habropoda laboriosa | reverse complement strand
CAACTAATATTTTATTTAAGTAAACTAATTTGACGAACTTTGAGTTTTTGTGATATTTGACCGACTTAGAAGCCAAAATTAATTCCACTGACATATCAAAGCACGTGGTTGATGGTTAACTCTTCGGAAATAAAAGATTTAATACATTTAACCCTTTGTAATCGAGTGGTGACTGAGAAGCGACATTAAACAATCGTCACTTGGTGAATAATTAATCAAGTCAGAGAGCAGATCTATGGGGCATCTATAAATTTGTTCGTTATAGTGAAATAGAGAATACGTTGAATATTTAAGTAAAATAGTATAGTTTATTACTGCGTTAATTTTAAAAAATTTCAAACATTCGATTCGCAAACTTTTCTGTTACAAAATGACCTCCGAGTGCAAAGGGTTAATAAAGAAATCTTTAGCAATTAATAAGAACTATGAATTATAGGATAGGAATAATAATAAATTTAGCAAGATAACAAACTTGTCTATAATTAATTAAATTCACGACACTTTCAATTATTACTTTACAAGGTCTTACATTAGACTCGATTCTTTACTCTTGAATGCACGAAGAAAGTATCATTTTTATCATTTCCACCCGTTGGTCGAACCACCCGGACGCACGTTTTTCATAATCCCACGATAAATAACAAGGATCAGATTTATTTTATCATCGCGAAAACCGACTTTTAATTCCGTAATAAACGACGAGAGGAGCGTTACTTTGTTCGTAAACCCGAAAGAGCCCTCGAAATCCCGGTCGAGCACGTCTCAAGCACCTTTTGTATATTCTTCCTAGCAAGTACACGCGCGCAACCGGTCTCATACAACGTTGTATATGCAGCGATTTTCAACCTTGACCCGTATTCAGCCGGCGTAAACCCAGGATCCACGGTGAATCGAACAAGTCCGAAACTGAAGGAGCGTGAAAACGACTTTATCTTACACCGGCGGCCCCGTAGTCCGTGGCCGTCGTTCTCTGCCGCGTGGAACGTGAAATGAAACGAAATGAAGGACGTGTTCCGCCGCCAAATTGTGTCGAGGATCCAAGATGGTTATCTGTCTGGCCGGTAACGTGAACCAAAACGTGAGCTCGCTACATATGCGCGAACACCGAAAATCCGGTGGATAAGTCCTTTATGGGGAAGAGAACGAATGGTTAATTCAAAAACTGGCGTGACGCACTTCCGTGAACCGGTACAAGAGGTTCTTGCCCTCTCGTCCACGGATCAATCTTAACCCCTTGCACTCGATAACGTTTTCTTTTTCCTTTTGTAGCGTGTAACTAGTGCGCGCCAATAGAGAGTAAGTCACACCTAGACCCGCGTCAATAGCAAATAATATTAACACGCACCAATAGGGTGCGAGCGTAATTAGTAAATTAGGTACCTGAAGCGTGTACCGATAGGGCACTCTCCACGGTCCGCGCACAGGAAAAGGGCGTATATAAGGACGCCCGAAAAATGGCAAAACAGGTAGTCCGGGACAGCGAACTGAGGAAATCAAACATTTAAACCAGCGAACTCTGTAACGACGAATAAATCTTGTTCAACACAACATTGCACGCTTACGATTGGTGTGTGGTTTGAGGACTAACGAACCCACAATTTCAATGTTCCGGCAGCTAAAACATGTTTACTTTGACGCCTGACCGATTTTACGACCTCGCTATATCGTGGCCCCGACTATACATGAAAATTCTTGTAGTTTGCGATACATCTTATTATAACGCTGAAAAATTGAATAATAGATTTTTTTTAGTTTAGTTTTATCAACCCATATTATAAAATGAATAATAACAAGAATCTCAGTAATATTGCTTCGACAAGTACAAAGAGAAAGCGATTAGTTATTACGTCTGATAGCGACTGCGAGGAAATTGTTTGTCCTGTTCGGAATCAGCGTAGAATTATAGTATCTGATAGTGAAGAAGAAAGTGACAGTGCAGATCGTGAAATTAATTATACATCTGATGAATAGTTATGGGAAAACAAGGAAAATGAAAGCAAAATTTGGCAGTACTCACGGGTTCCTGGAATGAACATAGAAATGGGAGAACGAATCACAGCTCTGCAAATGCTAAACCAAATTTTACCAAAAGACTTTTGGAATATCATTGTTACAGAGCAATCGTTACGCGAGACAAACAATAGGAGCTGCAACCCGAAAATTAAAACAATCTGAAGAATATTGGAGGGATGCGAATATAGATGAAATTCATGCTTATTTTGCGTTATACATCTTGATGGCACAAGTAAAAAGCCGAATGTCCAATCCTATTGGTCAAGAAGAAGTATTATCGAGACTCCCATTTTTCGGAAAACAATGCCATTACGAAGATTTGCGCAACTCTCCCGTTTTTTACACTTTTCAAATAATGAAGTTGGAGATAAAGATGATCGTTTATGCAAATTACGAGTTATAATCGATTATCTCAATGAAAAAT
>NW_017100683.1:0-1978 GCF_001263275.1 Habropoda laboriosa | reverse complement strand
GAGAGAGAGAGAGAGAGAGAGAGAGAGAGAGAGAGAGAGAGAGAGAACGTACACATATGTGTCAGTGTTCCTGAAGAGGTTAAGTGAAGAATTAATAAATTGCATTGTACATTGCGTGATTCTATATTACTATCATGGATTTTGGAAAGGTCAGATATTGTACCTTCTTTTTAAAGGGACAGTGTGTATAAATCTAGGTACACTAGCCAATGTGGTTTTTCTAAACTTTTGATACTTTGCAATTTTACCTCCTGATATTTGTTTCGTAAAACACCCTGTATAAATGTGTGCTACTTGAAGCTGGACATGTCGTTAAAAGTAGTACTCTTGTTTCTGTTATATCCTGTATAAGTTTGTCAATTTCCTCCCCTCCACTAGCAAATTATAAGAACATGAAATAAAAAACAAAAAAATGTGTGATGGACATGTTCTTACAGTGGTTCCAAACAATTATAGTTGCACGTAGTTACTCTTGTTTTTATGGCAACCAGTTTCTTCCACTCCGCTAACAAATAAGAAAAAGAATGGTTCTTAATGGTTACAGTGGTTCGAAAGAATAAATACTTGCACATCGTTATCCTTGCATTTCAGTCACCCTGTAGAAATCTTTCATTTTCTTCTGCTTAATATTTCCCTCTCCCGTTCTACTTCTCCTATACTAGGTCGTAATTTTGTTTTCGTGGGTGTTGATAGGTTTTGCGTGTCGATATTGTGTCGGAGAGCCGGGGCAGATTGGGAGCGGGTGAAAGTCGATCGAAATGGTATTTGGGGGAGAGGTAAATGTAGGGATAGTAATTTAATGGCTGACTAACCTCGACGAAAGCATTTCTTCCGTGACGCGTCTTCCTTCGTACGCCATCTTTATTAAAGTGGAAGAATGGCCCTTAATATGGTCCAAAATACTTCTACCATTTATGATTTTCTCTCCCGTCATATCAGAAGTATGTAAGAATTTTCCAAAAAAAAAAAAAAAAAGAAAGTTGGAAATTTAAGACCTTTAACCCTTTCAGTTCAACGAAACAAATGAAAGTAAACTGTTTATTTTATAAAAGGTTCAGATAACTCAGGATGGACCATGTAAAATAGTCCACCTAATGATTTTTTCTAGTTCACGGTGATGCGACACAATTTTTATGCGTAATGTAAATGGTTTCAAAGGGTGAACAAGATGGAAGAAAAATTTTGCTGAAGAAAGCAATTCCAACAAATGAATAGTTTAAAAATTTTAGAGATCAAGGTCATTTTAAGGCGTATTATTGTGCATGTTTAAATGCACATCAATGTTTGTTACAACATACAGTGAAAAGTAATATATACATTCTGTGAAAAACATGTGACTTTAAAAAGAAAAAGAATAGCATTTATAAAAAATTTTCTTCCTTTTGATTTATCTGTTGAAACCATTTAAATTGCGTATAAAAATTGTCTCGTACCATCGTAGCTAAAGAAAATAATTAGGTGACCTGATATACATGGCCCACCCTATATAACGGAAAGCAAATGAAAGATCTGGAAATGAATGGATTCTCAGTTCGTTCGAATTACTAAAAATTATGGCTAAGAAAAAGACAAGCATATGAAGCATATATTTTCATATTATTTGTCACAGTTAGAAGCAATTTCAGCGATAAATGTTTTTTATCACATTTGGTTATTTTTCGCGGGCACTCGATACGTGTGGCCGAACCTGTCAAAAGGAAGTAAATAAAATACCGTCGATCCCTGTAACGTTAATTTCAAATTTACAAAGAATTACTAGCGAATTCGTTAAATATCGATGTAAATTGATAAAGTGGTTCGATATTTTTTAGCACATTAATATATTCCAACTCCTGTTCCATGCAAGTACGTACGCTCCACGTACGCTCAATAAAGATTAGAGCTTTTCGAAATAATAATTCACCAATGTATAACGGTTATCTTTCCACGCAACTTTTATCAAGCTCATTACGTTTCATTTTATTATCACACAGCCCAT
>NW_017100682.1:0-209 GCF_001263275.1 Habropoda laboriosa | reverse complement strand
TTTCACATAACAGTCTTGGGCGATACTAGTACTCGAAAAGGCGAACGGTTCTGCTATGCATTCTGGACGTCGCCGTCGAATTTTCCCTCTACGATGCTAGGGGCAAATACAGATAAATAAATATTTCGACGTTAAAAGTAATTCTTAAGCAAAATGTGACCAACGAAACCTTACCTTTTTTTGGTACCGAATACAAAAGTGTGGTTTGT
>NW_017100681.1:0-238 GCF_001263275.1 Habropoda laboriosa | reverse complement strand
CTTCGACGTTAAAAATAATTCCTAAAACTAAATGTGACCATCGGAATCTTACCATTTTTTGATTCCGAATACAAATGTGTGCTATGTTACTCAAAGCCCAAACGGTTCCGGTTATACTGTTAAACAAAGCGCATATACACATATAACGTCGCGAGTGGAGTTAGTATTTCTTCAAGATTTACACGTAATTTACGGGTACGATACTCGTACTCTAAATGGAGTACGTTTCGGCTATGCA
>NW_017100680.1:0-565 GCF_001263275.1 Habropoda laboriosa | reverse complement strand
CGTCGAATTTTCGAACTATGATGGTGGGGGCAGATACAGATAAATCAATATTTCGACCTTAACCATAATTTCTTCAGCTAAATGTACCCAACGAAATCTTACCTTTTTTTGGTACCGAATATAAAGTTGTGGTTTGTTATTACAATATCTCACACGGCTGCCGTGTTACTGTTAAATGACGCGAATTTACACTAATAACGTCCCTCATGGACATAGTATTTCATCGCGATTTCACGTAACGTACCGGTACGATACTCGTACTCTAAATGGAGACCACTTCTGCTATGCATTCTGGACACAGGCGACGAATTTCCGAAATACGATGGTGGGGCAATTGCAGATAGCTAAATATTTCGACTTTAAAAATAATTCCTTTAGCTAAATGTATTCAGTAAATCTTACAATTTTAATGTTTGCGAATATAAAGGTGTGCTTTGTTATTCGAAGCTCAAACGGTTCCCGCGTTTCTGTTAAACGAAGCGAATATACACATATTACGTCACGATTGGAGATAGTATTTCTTCGCGATTTTCACGAAACGTACTGGTATGATACTCGTATTCTA
>NW_017100679.1:2231-6330 GCF_001263275.1 Habropoda laboriosa | reverse complement strand
AACGAAATCTTACATTTTATTCATCCCGATTATAAAGGTGTGCTTGATTCTTCAATATCACACACGGTTGCGGTGTTACTGTTAACCGAAACGAATATACACCTATAACGTGGGCTAGGCGATAGTAGTTCTTCGCGACTTTCACATAACTTAATGCGGCGATATTCGTACTCTAATGGTATTTGATTCTGCTATGCATTCTGGACGTCGGCATCTAATTTTCGAACTACGATAGTGGGGGAAATTACAGATAATTATATATTTCGGCGTTAATATTAATTCCTAAATCTAAATGTGACCAACGAAATCTTACCATTTTTTGATACAGAATACAAAGGTTTGCTTTGTTATTCAAACCTCAAACGGTTCCTGCCTTACTGTTAAACGAAGCGAATGTACACATATAACTTCGCACATGGTTATATCAGTACTTCGTGACCTTCGCATATCATACTGGGACGATTCGCGTCCTCTAAATGGCGTATGGTTCTGCTATGCATTCCGGACGCCGGCGTCGAAATTTCTCTCTACGATTGTGGTGGCAAATACAGATAACTAAATGTTTCGACGATAAAAGTAATTCGTAAATCTAAATGTGGCCAACGAAAGCTTACCTTTTTTTGGTACCGAATGCAAAGGAGTGGTTTGTTTTTGCAATAGCTCAAACTGTTCCCGTGTTAATGTTAAACGAAGCGAATGTACACATATAACGTCGCGCTTAGAGATAGTATTTCATTGCGATTTTTACATAACTTACCGGTACGATAATCGTGCTATAATTGGAGTACATTTCTGCTGTGCATTCCGGACATCGGCGTCGAATTTTCTTTTTACGATGGTAGTGGCAAATACAGATAACTAAATATTTCGACTTTAAAAATATTCCATACTAATAATTGTTCCCAAACAAATCTTGCCTTCTTTTGGTTCCGAATACGAAGGGGTGGATTGTTTCTTCAATATCTCAAACGTTTCCGTTGTTACTGTTAAACGAAGCAAATATACACATATAACGTCGCACATTGTTATAGAAGTTCTTCGCGACTTTCGCATATCATACTGGGACGATTCACGTCCTCTAAATGGCGAACGGTTCTGGTATGCATTCTGAACGCCGGTGTCGAATTTTCGAACTACGATGTGGGGGAAAATACAAATAATTAAATGTTTCGTCGTTAGAAATAATTCCAACAAATAAATGTTCCCAACGAAATCTTACCGTTTTTCGGTACCGAATACGAAGGTGTGCTCTGTTTTTTCAATAGATCAAAATGTCCCGTGTTACTGTTACACAAAACGCATATACACCTATAACGTCGCGCTTGGAGATAGTATTTCTTCGCGATTTTCGCATAACGTACCGGTACGATACTCGTACTCGAAATGGAGTAAGATTCTGCTATGCATTCTGGACTCCGGCGACCAATTTTCAAACTACGATGTGGGGGAAAATACTGATAATTAAATATTTCGACTTTGTAAACATTCCCTACAAATAATTGTTCCCAACGAAACCTTATCTTTTTCTGGTACCGAATACGAAGGTGTGGTTTTTTTTCAATAGCTCAAGCGGTTCCCGTGTCACTCTTAAACGAAGTGAATATACACTTATAACGCCGCACATTGTTATAGTATTTCTTCGCGACCTTCACATATCATACTGGGACGATTCTCGTCCTCTAAATGGTTTACGATTCTACTATGCATTCTGGACATCGGCGCCGAATTTTCGAACTACGATGGTGGGGGCAAATACAGATAATATAAATATTTCGATTTTAAATATAATTCCATCTGCTGAATGTATATAACGAAATCTTACATTTTATTCATCCCGATTATAAAGGTGTGCCTGGTTCTACAATATCACACACGGTTGCCGTGTTACTGTTAATCGAAGCGTATTAACACAAATAACGCCGCACATGGATATAGTAGTTCTTCGCGACTTTCACATAACCTACTGCAGCGATATTCGTACTCTAAATGGGGTTTGCTTCTCCTATGCATTCTGGACACCGGGGTCGAATTTTCGAACTACGATGTGGGAGAAAATACAGAGAATTAAATATTTCGACGTAAAAATAATTGCTAAAACTAAATGTGACCAAAGAAAATTTACCTTTTTTTGGTACCGAATACAATGTTTGAGTTTGTTTTTTCAAAATCTCAAACGGTTCCCGTGTTACCATTAATCGAAGCGTATATACACCTATAAAGTCGCGCTTGGAGATAGTATTTCTTCGCGATTTTCACGTAATGCACCGGTAAGATACTCGCACTCTGAATGGAGTGCGATTCTGCTATGCACTCTGGACATCGGCGCCGAATTTTCGAATTACGATGATGTGGGAAAATACAGATAAGTAAATATTTCGTCTTTAAATATAATTCCTAAAACTAAATGAGACCAACGAAATCTTACCATTCTTTGATACCGAATACGAAGGTGTGCAATGCTATACAAAGCTCAAACGGATCCGGTGTTACTGTCAAACGATGCGAATATACACTAATAACGTCGCACTTGGTTATAGTAGTTCCCCGCGATCTTCGCATATCATACTAGAACGTTTCTCGTCCTCTAAATGGTGTACGTTTCTGCTATGAATTATGGACAACGGCGTAGAATTTTCGTACTACGATGGTGGTGGAAAATACAGATAATTAAATATTTCGACGTTAGACATAATTACAACAAATAATTGTTCCCAACGAAATCTTACCATTTTTTGGTACCGAATACGAAGGTGTGCTTTGTTATTCAAACCTCAAACGGTGCCGATGTTACTGTTAAACGAAGCGAATATACACATATAACGTCGCACACGGTTATAGTATTTCTTCGCGACTTTCACATAACATACTGCGGCGATTCAGGTCCGTTAAATGGCGCACTGTTCTGCTATGCATTCTGGACGCCGGCGTCGAATTTTCGAACTACGATGGTGCAGGAAAACACAAATAATTAAATATTTCGACATAAAAATAATTCCTAAAGCTAAATGTGACCAACGAAACCTTACCTTTTTTTGGAACCGAATAAAAAGGTGTGCTTTGTTATTCATAGCTCAACGGTTCCGCTCTTACCGTTAAACGAAGCGAATATACACATATTGAGTCGCACATGGGTATAGTAGTACTTCGCGAACTTCGCATATCATACTGTGACAATTCTCGTCCTCCAAATGGCGTACGGTTCTGCTATGCATTCTGGACACCGGCGTCAAATTTTCGAGCTACGATGGTAGGGGCAAATACTGATAAATAAATATATCGACGTTAAGAGTAATTCCTAAAACTAAATGTGACCAACGGAACCTTACCTTTTTTTGGTACCGAATACAATGTTGTGGTTTGTTTTGTCAATAGCTCAATCTGTTCCCGTGATACTGTTAAACAATGCGAATATACACCTAAAACGTCGCTTAGGCGATAGTAGTTCTTCGCGACATTCACATAACTTACTGCGGCGATAATCGTACTCCATATGATGTTTGATTCTGCTATACATTCTGGACGTCGGCGCCGAATTTTCGAACTTGGATGGTCGGGAAAATACAGATAATTAATTATTTCGACGATCATAATAATGCCTAAAACTAAATGTGACCAACGAAATCTTACCTTTTTTTGGTTCCGAAAACGAAGGTGTGGTTTGTTCTTTCAATAGCTCAAACGGTTCCCGTGTTACTGTTAAACGAAGCGAATATACACCTCTATCGTCGGCTAGGCGATAGTAGTCCTTCGCGACTTTCACGTAACGTACCTGTACGGTACTCGTACTCTAAAGGGAGTACGATTCTGCCGTACATTCTGGAGATCGGCATCGATTTCTCTTTTTACGATGGTGGGGGCAAATACAGATAACTAAATATTTCGACTTTAAAAATAATACCTTCGGCTAAATGTATGCAATAAATCTTACAATTTTTCGACCCCGAATATAAAGGTGTGCTTTGTTATTCAAAGCTCAAACGATTCCGGAGTTACTGTGAACGAAGCGAATATACACATATAACGTCGAACATGGTTATAGTAGTTCTCCGCGACCTTCACATTACATACTGCGGCAATTGTCGTACTCTAAATGGGTACG
>NW_017100679.1:0-1306 GCF_001263275.1 Habropoda laboriosa | reverse complement strand
CACGTAACCAACTGCGGCGATATTCGTACTCTAAATGGCGTACGTTTCTGCTATGCATTCTGGACGACGGCGTCGTATTTTAGAACTACGATGGTGGGGGCAAATACAGATTCTTAAATATTTCGACTTTAAAAATAATACCTTCGGCTAAATGTATGCAATAAATCTTACAATTTTTCGACCCCGAATATAAAGGTGTGCTTTGTTATTCAAAGCTCAAACGATTCCGGAGTTACTGTGAACGAAGCGAATATACACATATAACGTCGGCTAGGGCGATAGTTGTTCTTCGCGACATTAACAAAACATACTGCGGCGATATTCGTACTCTAAATGGTGATTGTAAATGGAGTCCACTTCTGCTATGCATTCTGGACACCGGGGTCGAATTTTCGAACTACGATGTGGGGGAAAATACAGATTGTTAAATATTTCGACGTTAAAAATAATTCCTAAAACTAAATGTGACCAACGAAACCTTCCCTTTTTTTGGTGCCGAATACAAAGTTGTGGTTTGTTAGTTCATTATCTCACACGTTTGCCGTGTTACTGTTAAAGGAAGCTAATATACACATATAACGACCCTCATGGAGATAGTATTTCTCCGCGATGTTCACGTAGCGTACCGTTACGATACTCGTACTCGAAATGGAGTACGATTATGCTGTGCATTCTGGACGTCGGCACCGAATTTTCGAACTACGCTGGTGGGGGCAAATACAGATAATTAAATATTTAGAATTTAAATATATTTCCTTCAGCTAAATGTAACCAAGGAAATCTTACAATGGGTACCGAATACCAAAGTGTGGTTTGTTTTTTCAATAGCTCAAACGGTTCCGTGTTACTGTTAGACGAAGCAATTATACACCTATAACCACTTCTAGGCGATAGCAGTTCTTCGCGACATTAACATAACATACTGCGGCAATTGTCGTACTCTAAGTGGAGTACATTTCTGCTGTGCATTCCAGACATCGGCGTCGAATTTCCGAACTACGATGGTGGGGGCAAAAACATATAACTAAATATTTCGACTTTAAAAATATTCCCTACAAATAAATGTTCCCAACGAAATCTTGCCCTTTTTTGATACCGGACACAAAGGAAATGTTTGTTTTTTCAATATCTCAAACGGTCCCCGTGTTACCGTTCAACAAACCGAATATACACCTATAACGTCGCGCTTGGTGACAGTATTTCTTGGCGATTTTCACGTAACGTACAGGTACGATAATCGTGTTCTAAATGGAGTCCACTTCTGCTATGCATTCTGGACACCGGGGTCGAATTTTCGAACTACGAT
>NW_017100678.1:14843-22329 GCF_001263275.1 Habropoda laboriosa | reverse complement strand
CCCCACTATCGTATTTCGAAAATTCGACGCCGATCTCCAGAATGCTTAGCAGAATCGTACGCCTTTTAGAGAATGAATATCTCCGCGGTATGCAATGTGAAAGTCGCGAAGAAATACTTCCGCCTACCCGACGTTATAGGTGTATATTCGCTACGTTTAACAGTAACACCGGAACCGCTTGAGCTTTGACCACACCTTTGTAGTCGGAACCAAAAAAAGGTAAGATTTCGTTGGGAACATTTATTTGTAGGGAATATATTTAAAGTCGATATATTAAATTATCTGTATTTTCCCCCACATCGTAGTTCGAAAATTCGACCCCGGTGTCCAGAATGCATAGCATAATCAAACCCCATTTAGAGTACGAATATCGCCGCAGTATGTTATGTGAAAGTCACGAAGAACTACTATCGCCTAGCCGACGTTATAGGTGTATATTCGCTTCGTTTAACAGTAACACCGGAACCGTTTGTGCTTTGAATAACAAAGCACACCTTTATATTCGAGGTGGAAAAATGGTAAGATTTATGGTATACATTTAGCTAAAGGAAATATTTTTAAAGTCGAAATATTTATTCATGCGTATTTTCCCCCACATCGTAGTTCAAAAATTCGTCGCCGGCGTCCAGAATGCATAGCAGAACCGTACGCCATTTAGAAGACGCGAATCGTCCCAGTATGATAGGCGAGGTCGCGAAGTACTACAATAACCATGTGCGACGTTATAGGTGTATATTCGCTTCGTTTAACAGTAACACCGGAACCGTTTGTGCTTTGAATAACAAAGCACACCTTTATATTCGAGGTGGAAAAATGGTAAGATTTCGTTGGTCACAATTAGATTTAGGAATTAATATTAAAGCCGTAGTATTTAATTATCTGTATTTGCGCCCACCATCGTAGATTTAAAATTACACGCTGACGTCCAGAATGCATAGTAGAATCAAAAACCATTTAGAGGACGAGAATCGTCCCAGTATGATATGCGAAGGTCGCGGAGAACTACTTTAACCATGTGCGACGTTATATGCTTCGTTTAACAGTAACACGGCAACCGTGTGAGATATTGAAGGTACAAACCACACCTTTGTATTCGGTACCAAAAAAAGGTAAGATTTCGTTGGGAACATTTAGATTTAGGAATTAATATTAACGCCGAAATATTTAATTATCTGTATTTGCCACCACCATCGTAGATATCAAATTCAAAGCCGCAGTCCAGAATGCATGGTTTGACTCGTACTCCCTTTAGAGTACGAGTATAGTACCGGTACGGTAAGTCAAAGTCGCGAAAAAATACTATCACCTAGCCGACGTTATATTTGTATATTCACTTGGTTTAACAGTAACACGGCAACCGTGTGAGATATTGAAGAAACAAGCACACCTATACATGAAGCATCAAAAAATTGAAAGATTTCGTTGGATACATTTAGCTGAAGGAATTATTTTTGAAGTCGAAATATTTAATTATCTGTATTTTCCCCCACATCATAGTTCGAAAATTCGACGCCGGCGTCCAGAATGCATGGCAGAACCGTACGCCATTTAGAGAAGGTGAATCGTCCCAGTATGATATGGGAAGGTCGCGAAGAACAACTTTAACCATGTGCGGCGTTATAGGTATATATTCGTTTTGTTTAACACTGACACGGGACCTTTTGATCTATTGAAAAAACAGACCACAGCTTTGTATTCGGTACCAAAAAAAGGTAAGATTTCGTTGGGATCATTTATTTGTTGGAACTATTTCTAACGCCGAAATATTTAATTATCTGTATTGTCTCCCACATTGTTGTTCGAAAATTCGACCCTGGTGTCCAGAATGCATAGCAGAAGTGGACTCCATTTAGAGTACGTGTATCGTACTGGTACGTTACGCTCGCGAAGATATGCTATCTCCAAGCGCGACGTTATATGAGTATATTCGCTTCGTTTAACTGGTACACGGGAACCGTTTTAGGTTATGAAAAAACAAACCACAAATTTGTATTCGGCACCAAAAAAGGGTAATATTTCTTTGGTCACATTTAGTTTTAGCAATTACTTTTACGTCGAAATATTTAATTATATGTATTTTCTCCCACATTGTAGTTCGAAAATTCGACCCCGGTGTCCAGAATGCATAGCAGAAGTGGACTCCATTTAGAGTACGAGTATCGTACCTGTACGATACGTGAAAATCGCGAAGAAATACTGTCAGCAGGCGCGACGTTATAGGTGTAAATTCGTTTTGCGTAACAGTAACACGGGACCTATTGATCTATTGAAAAAACAAACCACACCTTTGTGTTTGGTATCAAAAAAGGGTAAGATTTACTGCATCCATTTAGCCGAAGGTATTATTATTAAAGTCGAAATATTTAGTTATCTGTATTTGCCCCCACCATCGTATTTCGAAAATTCGACGCCGATGTCCGGGATCCATAGCAGAAATGTACTCCATTTAAAGTACGAGTATCGTACCGAACGTTACGTGAAAATCGCGAAGATATACTATTTCCAAGAGCGACGTTATATGTGTATATTCGCTTCTTTTAACGGGTACACGGGAATCGTTTGAACTAATGAAAAAAAAAAACCACAACTTTGTATTCGGTACCCAAAGAAGGTAAGATTTCGTTGGATATATTTAGCTGAAGGAATTATGTTTGAAGTCGAAATATTTAATAATTTGTATTTGCCCCACCATTGTAGCTCGAAAATTCTGCGCCGATGTCCAGAATGCATAACAGAATCATAATCTATTTGGAGTAAGCGTATCGTACCTGTACGTTACGTGAAAATCGCGAAGAAATACTATAACCATGTGCGACGTCATATGTGTATATTCGATTCGTTTAACAGTAACACGGCAGCTGTGTGAGATATTGAAATAACAAACCACAACTTTGTGTTCGGTACCAAAAAAGGTATGGTTCCTTTGGGAACATTTATTTGTTGGATTTATTTCGTACGACGAAATATTTAATTATATGTATTTTCCCCCACATCGTAGATAGAAAATTCGACGCCGGCATCCAGAATGCATTGCAGAACCGTGCGCCATTTAGAGAACGTGAATCGTCCCATTATAATATGCGAAGATCGCGAAGAACTACTATAACCATGTGCGACGTTATATGTGTATATTCTGCTTCGTTTAACAGTAACACGGCAACAGTGTGATATATTGAAGACCCAAGCACACCTTTGTATTCGGTACCAAAAAAAGGTAAGATTTCGTTGGGAACAAACATTTAGAGGGAATAATTTTAAAGTCGAAATATTTAATTATCTCTATTTGCCTCCACTATCGTAGTTCTAAAATTCGACGCCGACGTCCAGAATGCATAGCAGAATCGAACTCCATTTAGAGAACGTGTATCGTACCGGTAAGTTACGTGTCAATCGCGAAGAGATACTATCTCCAAGCGCCACGTAATATGTGTATATTCGCTTCGTTTAACAGCAACACGGCAACCGTGTGATATATTGAAGAACCAAGCTCACCCGGGATCAAAAAATTGTAAGATTTCGTTGGATACATTTAGCTGAAGGAATTATTTTGAACGTCGAAATAATTAATTATCTGTATTTTCCACCACCATCGTAGTTCGAAAATTCGGCGCCGATGTCCAGAATGCATAGCAGAATCGTACTCCATTTCGAGTACGAATATCGTACCGATACGTTACGTGAAAATCGCGAAGAAACACTATCTCCAAGCGAGATATTATATGTGTATAATCGCTTCGTTTAACAGTAACATCAGCACCGTTTGAGGTTTGATTAACAAAGCACACCTTGGTGTTCGGTACCAAAAAAAGATAAGATTTCGTTCGTTACATTTAGTTTTAGGAATTATTTTTAAGGTAGAAATATTTAATTATCTGTATTTTCCCCCACATCGTAGTTCGAAAATTGGACGCCGGAGTCCAGAATGCATAGCAGAATCGTACTCCATTTCGAGTATGAGTATCGTACCGGTATGATACGTGAAAATCGTGAAGAAATATTATCTCCAAGCGCGACGTTATAAGTGTATATTCGTTTTGTTTAACAGTAACACGGGACCTGTTGATCTATTGAAAAAACAGACCACACCTTTTTTTTCGGTACCAAAAAAGCTAAGATATCGTTGGTCACATTTAGTTATAGAAATTATTTTTAACGTCGAAATATTTACTTATCTGTATTTGCCCCAACCGAAGTAGTTCGAAAATTTGACACCGATGTCCAGTATTCAAGGCAGAATCATACTCTATTTTGAGTAGGAGTATCGTACCGGTACGTTACGTGAAAATCGCGAAGATTCACTATCGCCTAGCCGACGTTATAGGTGTATATTCAGTTAGTGTAACGGTTACACAGGAACAGTTTGAGTTATTGAAAAAACAAACCACACCTTCGTATTCGGTACCAAAAAAAGGTAACATTTCGTTGGGAACAATTATTTGTAGGGAATATTTATAATGTCGTAATATTTAATTATCTGAATTTGCCCCCACAATCGTCGTTCGAAAATTCGACACCGATGTCCAGAATATATAGCAGAAATGTACTCCATTTAGAATTCGAGTACCGTACCGGTACGTTACGTGAACATCGCGAAGAAATAATATCTCCATGAGCGACGTTATATGGGTATATTCGCTTCGCTCAACAGTAACACAGGAAACGTTTGAGCTTTTGAAAAAACGAACCACACTCTTGTATTCGGTACCAAAAAAAGGATAGATTTCTTTGGTCACATTTAGTTTTATGAATCATTATTAAAGTCGAAATATTTAAATATCTGTGTTTTACCCCACCATCGTAGTTCGAAAATTCGACGCCACGTCCAGAATGCATAGCGAAATCAAACACCATTCGAGTACGAATATCGCCGTACTATGTTATGTTCATGACGCGAAGATCTACAATCGCCTAGCAGACGTTATAGGTGTATATTCACTTCGTTTAACAGTAACATGGGAACCGTTTGAGCTATTCAACAAACAAACCAGAACTTTGTATTCGATACCCAAAAAAGGTAAGGTTTCGTTGGTCGCATTTAGCTTTAGGAATTACTTTTAACGTCGAAATATTTGTTTATCAGTATTTTCCCACACTTCGTAGTTCGAAAATTCGACGCCGGCGTCCAGAAAGTATAGCAGAACAGTACGACATTTTGAGGACGAGAATCGTCCCAGTATGAAATGCGAAGGTCGCGAAGAACTACGATAACCATGTGCGATGTTATATGTGTATATTCGCTTCGTTTAACAGTAACACGGGAACCGTTTGAGCTATTGAAAAAACAAACCACAGCTACGTTTTCGGTACCAAAAAAAGGTAAGATTTCGTTGGGAACAATTATTTGTAGGGAATATCGAAATATTTAATTATCTGTATTTGCCCCCATCATCGTAGTTCGAAAATTCGGCGCCGATGTCAAGAGTGCATAGCAGAATCGTACTCCGTTCAGAGTGCGAGTATCTTACCGGTACATTACGTGAAAATCGCGAAGAAAAACTATCTCCAAGCTAGACGTTATAAGTGTATATTCGCTTCGTTTAACTGTTACACGGCAACCGTGTGAGTTATTGACGAACCAAGCACACCTTTGTTTTCGGTATCAAAAAGAGGTAAGATTTCGTTTGGTCACATTTAGCTTTACCACTTATTTTTACGTCGAAATAATTAATTATCTGTATTTTCTGCCACATCGTAGTTCGAAAATTCGACCCCGGTGGCCAGAATGCATTGCAGAATTGGACTCCATTTAGAGTACGAGTATCGTACCTGTACGTTACGTGAAAATCGCGGAGAAATACTGTCACCAAGCGCGACGTTATAGGTGTATATTCGCATTGCTTAACGGCAGCACGGGGACCGTTTGAGGTATTGAAAAAACAAACATTACCTTTGCATTCGGTACCAAAAAAGATAAGATTTTGTTGGGTACATTTAGTTTTAGGAACTATATTTAATGTCGAAATATTTAATTATCTGTATTTGCCACCACCATCGTAGTTCTTATACTCGACTCCATCGTCCAGAATGCATAGCAGAATCGTACGCACGTTTAGATTACGACAATGGTCGCAGTATGTTATGTTAATGTCGCGAAGAACTACTATCGCCTATCCGTCGTTATAGATATACATTCGCTTCGTTTAACAGTAACACGGCAACCGTGTGAGATGTTGAAGAACTAAGAACACCTTTATATTCGGAATCATAAAATTGTAAGATTTCCTTGGTTACATTTAGCTGAAGGAATTATATTTAAATTCGAAATATTTAATAATCTGTAATTTCCCCCACATCGTAATCCGAAAATTCGACCCCGGAGTCCAGAATGCATAATAGAAATGTACTCCATTTAGAGTACGAGTACCGTACCGGTACGTTACGTGAAAGTCGCGAAGAAATAATATCTCTAGCGTGACGTTATATGTTTATATTCTATTCGTTTAAGTGTAACACGGGAACCGTTTGAGCTATTTAAAAAACAAACCACAACTTTGTATTCGGTACCAAAAAAAGGTAAGGTTTCATTAGTCACATTTAGTTTTAACAATTATTTTTACGTCGAAATAATTGATTATCTGTATTTTCCCCCTCCATCGTAGTTCGGAAATTCGACGCCGATGTCCAGAATGCATAGCAGAAACGTACGCCATTTAGAGGATGAGAATCGTCACAGAATGCTATGCGAAGGTCGCGAAGAACTATTATAACCATGTGCGACGTAATGTATGTATACTCGCTTCGTTTAACAGTAACACGGCAATCGTGTGAGATATTGAAGAACCAAGCACACCTTTATAATCGTGACCAAAAAATTCGAAGATTTCGTTTGATACTTTTAGCTGAAGGAATTATATTTGAAGCCGAAATATTTAATTATCTGTATTTACCCCAGCCATCGTAGTTCCAAAATTCGGAGCCGATGTCCAAAATGCTTCGCAGAACCGTGCGCCATTTAGAGGACGTGAATCGTACCAGTATGTTATGTGAAAAGCGCGTACAACTAATATCTCCAAGCGCGACGTTATAGGTGTATATTCGCTTAGTTTAACAGTAACACGGGAACCGTTTGAGCTAATGAAAAAACAAACCACACCTTTGTATACGGTAACAAAAAAAAGGTAAGGTATCGTTGGGAACATTTGCTTGTTGGAATTATTAGTAACGACGAAATATTAAATTATTTGTATTTTCCCCCACATCGAGTTCGAAAATTCGACGCGGGTGTTCAGAATGCATAGCCGAATCAAACACCATTTAGAGTACGAATATCGCCGCAGTATGTTATGTGAAATTCGCGAAGATCTACTATCGCCTTGCCGAAGTTAAATGTGTATATTCGCTTCGCTTAGCAGCAACACGACAACCGAGTGAGATATTGAAGGACCAAGCACACCTTTATATTCGGGATCAAAAAAATGTAAGATTTCGTTTGATACATCAAGCTGAAGGAATTATATTTAAATTCGAAATATTTAATTATCTGTAT
>NW_017100678.1:11346-13876 GCF_001263275.1 Habropoda laboriosa | reverse complement strand
GCATATTCGCTTGGTTTAACAGTAACACCAGAACCGTTTTAGCTTTGAAGAACCAAGCACACCTTTATATTCGGGATCAAAAAATTGTAAGATTTCGTTTGATACATTTAGCTGAAGGAATTATATTTAACGTCGAAATATGTAGTTATCTGTATTTGCCCCCACAATCGTAGTTCGAAAATTGGATGCCAGAGTCAGAATGCATAGCAGAATCGTAGTCCATTTCGAGTACGTGTATCGTACCGTTGCGTTACGTGAAAGTCGCTAAGAACTACTATCTCCAAGCGCGACGTTATAGTTGTTTATTTGCTTCGTTTAACAGAAACAGGGTAACCGTTTGAGCTTTGAATAACAAAGCACACCATTGTATTCGGTATCAAAAAATGGTAAGATATCGTTGGCCACATTTACATTTAGGAATTAATAATAACGTCGAAATATTTAGTTAACTGTATTTGCCCCCATCATCGTAGTTCGAAAATTCGACGCCGGCGTCCAGAATGCCTAACATAACCGTACGTCATTTAGTGGACGTGAATCGACCCAGTATGATATGCGAAGGTCGTGAAGAAATACTATAACCATGTGCGACGTTATATGTGTACATCCGTTTCGTTTAACAGTAACACGGCAAAACTTGTGAGATATTCAAATAACAAACCACAACTTTGTGTTCGGTACCAAAAAAAGGTAAAATTTCTTTGGATACATTTAGCTGAAGGAATTATATTTAAAGCAGAAATAATTAATCATATGTATTTTACCCCACAACGTAGATCCTAAATTCGGCGCCGATGTTCAGAATGCATAGCAGAATCGTACGCCATTTAGTGTACGAGTATCGCCGCAGTGTGTTATGTTAATGTCGAGAAGAACTACTATCGCCTAGCCGACGTTATATGTGTATATTCGCTTCGTTTAACACTAACACCGGGACCGTCTGAGCTCTGAATAACAAAGTACAGATTTGTATTCGGTATCAAAAAATGATAATATTTCTTTGGTTACTTTACTATTAGGAATTATTTCTAACGTCGAAGGACTTAATTTACTGTATTTCCCCCAACATCGTAGATCTAAAATTCGACGCCGTCGTTCACAATGCATAGCAGTATCGTATGCCATTCATATTACGAGAATGGCCGCAGTATGATATGCGAAGGTCGCGAAGAGCTACTATCGCCTAGAAGTCGTTATAGGTGTATATTTGCTTCGTTTGGCAGTAACAGCGGGATCCGATTGAGCTATTGAAAAAACAAACCACACCTTTGTGTCCGGTATCAAAAAAGGGTATGATTTCGTTGGGAACATTTAGTTATAGAAATTATTATAATAACGTCGAAATATTTAATAATCTGAGATATCCCCCACCATCGTACTTCGAAAATTCGACGCCACGTCCAGGATGCATTGCATAATCGTACTCCATTTAGAGTACGATTATCATACCTGAACGTAACGTGAAAATCGCGAAGAAATACTGTCACCAAGCGCGACGTTATAGGTGTATATTCGCTTTGTTTAACGGTAACACGGGAACCGTTTGAGCTATTGAAAAAACAAACCACACCTTTGTGTCCGGTATCAAAAAAGGGTAAGATTTCGTTGGGAACATTTATTTGCAGGGAATATTTTTAAAGTCGCAATATTTAGTTATATGTTTTTGCCCCCACCATCGTTGTTCGGAAATTCGGCGCAGATGTGCAGAATGCATAGCAGAATCGTACGCCATTTAGATTACGACAATTGCCGCAGTATGTTATGTTAATGTCGCGAAGATCTACTATCGCCTTGCCGACGTTAAATGTGTATATTCGCTTCGTTTAGCAGCAACACGACAACCGTGTGAGATATTGAAGAACCAAGAACACCTTTATTTTCGTTATCAAAAAATTGTAAGATTTCCTTGGTTACTTTTAGCTGAAGCAAATATATTTAAATTCGAAATATTTTATAATCTGTATTTTCCCCCACATCGTAGACCGAAAATTCGACTCCGGTGACCAGAATGCATAGCAGAAATGTACTCCATTTGGAGTACGAGTACCGTACCGGTACGTTATGTGATAATCGCGAAGAAATAATATCTCTAGCGTGACGGTATATGTTTATATTCTATTCGGTAGCTGTAACACGGGAACCATTTGAGCTATTGAAAAAACAATCCACACCTTTGTATTCGGTACCAAAAAAAGATAAGACTTCGTTTGGAACATTTATTTGTTGCAATTATTTCTAACGACGAAATATTTAATTATTTGTATCTTCCCCCACATCGTAATTCGAAAATTCGACGCCGGGGTCCAGAATGTATAGCAGAAATGTACTCCATTTAGAGTACGAGCACCGTACCTGTACGTTACGTGAAAACCGCGAAGAAGTAACATATCTAAGCGTGACGTTATGTGTGTATATTCGCATCGTTTAACAGTAACACGGGAACCATTTGAGCTTTTGAAAAAACAAACACACCTTTGTATTCGGTATTAAAAAATGGTAACATTTCGTTGGACACATTTAGTTTTAGGAA
>NW_017100678.1:7703-11249 GCF_001263275.1 Habropoda laboriosa | reverse complement strand
TACGCCATTTAGAGTACGAGTATCGCCCCAGTATGTTATGTGAATATAGCGAAGAAATACAAATCTCCATGAGCGACGTTAGACGAACAACACCTTTGTATTCGGTATCAAAAAAAGGTAAGATTTCGTTGGGAACATGTATTTGTGGGGAATATTTTTAAAGTCGAAATATTTAGTTATGTGTATTTGCCCCCACCATCGTTGTTCGAAAATTCGACGCCGATGTCCAGGATGCTTAGCAGAATCGTACTCCATTTAGAGTACGAGTACCGAACCGGTACGTTACATGAAAATCGCGAAGAAAATACATCTCTAATCGTGACGTTATACGTGTATATAAACTACTATCGCCTAGGCGACGTTATATATGTATATTCGCTTCGTTTAACGGTAACACGGGAACCGTTTGGCTATTGAAAAAACAAATAACAATGTTGTATTCGTTAATAAAAAATGGTAAGGTTTCGTTGGTCACATTTAGTTTTAGGAATTATTTTTATTGCCGAAATATTTAATTATCTGTATTTAGCCACACAATCGAAGTTCTTATATTCGACGCCGCCCTCCAGAATGCACTGCAGAATGGTACGCCGTTTAGACTACGACAATTGCCGCAGTATGTTATGTGCAAGTCGTGAAGAACTACTATCTCCTAGCCGATGTTATCGTTGTATATTCCCTTCGTTTAACAGAAACACGGCAACCGTGTTAGATATTGAAGAACCAAGCACACCCTTGTATTCGGTATAAAAAAACTGTAAGATTTCGTTCAGAACAAATATTTGTAGGGAATACTGTTAAAGTCTAAATATTTATTTATCTATATTTTCCCCCACCATCATAGTTCGAAAATTCCTCGCCACGTCCAGAATGCGTGGAAGACCTTACGCCATTTAGAGAATGTGAATCGTCCCAGTATGATATACGAAGGTCGCTAAGACCTACAATAACCGTGTGCGACATTATGTGTATATTCGCTTCGTTTAACAGTAACACGGGAACGACTTGAGCTATTGAAAAAACAAAGCACACCTTTGTATTCGGACCCAAAAAAAGGTAAGGTTTCTTTGGTCACATTTAGTTTTAGCAATTATTTTTACGTAGAAATATTTAATTATCTGTATTTTCCCCCACATCATAGTTCCAAAATTCGACGCCGGCCTCTAATATGCATAGCAGAACCGTACGCCATTAAGAGGAAGAGAATCGTCTCAGTATGATATGCGAAGGTCGCGCAGAAATATTATAACCATGTGCGACGTTATATGTGTATATTCGCTTCGTTTAACAGTAAGACCGGAACCGTTTGAGCATTGAATAACAAAGCACTTCTTTGTATTCGGGGTCGAAAAATTGTGAGATTTCGTTGGATACATTTATCTGAAGAAATTATTTTTAATGTCGAATTATTTAGTTATCTGTATTTGCCCCCACATCGTAGCCCGAAAGTTACACTCCGATGACGTGAATGCATAGCAGAAATGTACTGCATTTAGAGTACGTGTACCGTACCGGTACGTTAAGTGAAAATCGCGAAGAAATACTACCTCCAAGCTCGACGTTATAGGTGTATATTCGCTTTCTTTAACAGTAACTCGGGAACTGTTTGAGCTATTGAAAAAACAAACATTACCTTTGCATTCGGTACCAAAAAAAGGTAAGATTTTGTTGGGTACATTTAGTTTTAGGAAATATATTTAACGTCGAAATATTTAATTATCTGTATTTTACCCCACCATCGTAGTTCATATATTCGACGCCAGCGTCCAGAATGCAAACCAGCACCGTACGCCATTTAGAGGAAGAGAATCGACACGGTATGATTTGCGAAGGTCGCGCAGAACAACTATAACCATGTGCGACGTTATATGTGTATATTCGCTTCATTTAACACTTACACCGGAACCGTTAGTGCTTTGAATAACAAAGCACACCTTTATATTCGGGGATGAAAAATTGTAACATTTATTGTATACATTTATCTGAAGGAATTATCTTTAAAGTCGAAATATTTAGTTATCTGTATTTGCCCCCACCATCGTAGAGAGAGAATTCGTCGCCGATATCCAGAATGCCTAGCAGAATCGTACTCCATTTAGAGTACGAGTATCGCCGCAGTGTGTTATGTTAATCTCGCGAAGAACTACTATCGCCTAGCCGTTGTTATAGTTGTATATTCCCTTCGTTTAACAGAAACACGTCAACCGTGTGAGATATTGAAGAACTAAGCACACCTTTGTATTCGGTATCAAAGAAAGGTAAGATTTCTTCTGTCACATTTAGTTTTAGCAATTATTTTTACGTCGAAATATTTAATTATATGTTGCTTCTCCCACATCGTAATTCGAAAATTCGACGCCGGGGTCCAGAATGTATAGCAGAAATGTACTCCATTTAGAGTAAGAGTACCGTACCTGTAGGTTACGTGAAAACCGCGAAGAAATAACATCTCTAAGCGTGACGTTATATGTGTATATTCACTTCGTTTAACAGTAACACTGGAACCGTTTGAGCTATTGAAAAAACATACCACACCTTTGTATACGGTACAAAAAAAGGTAGGATTTCGTTGGGAACATTTATCTGTAGGGAATATATTTATATCAGAAATATTTAGTTATCTGTAGTTGCCCCCAACATCGTAGTTTTAAAATTCGACTCCGTCGTCGAGAATACATAGCAGAATCATTCTCTATTTGGAGTACGCGTATCGTACCGGTACGTTACGCGAAAATCGCGAAGAAATACTATCTCCAAGCGCGACGTTATATGTGTATATTCGCATCGTTTAACTGGTACACGGGAACCGTTTGAGGTAATGAAAAAACAAACCACAACTTTGTATTCGGTACCAAAAAAAAGGTAAGATTTGGTTCGTCACATTTAGTTTTAGGAATTTTTAAGTCGAAATATTTAATTATCTGTATTTGCCCCCACCATTGTAGTTCGAAAATTCGGCGCCAATGTCCAGAATGCATAGCAGAATCGTACTTCATTTCGAGTACGAGTATCGTACCGATACGTTACGTGAAAATCGCCGGAAATATTATCTCCAAACCCAATGTTATAAGTGTATATTCGCTTCGTTTAACAGTAACACGGCAACCGTGTGATATATCGAAGGTCCAAGCACACCATTGTATTCGGTACCAAAAAAAGATCGGATTGCGTTGGTCACCTTTAGTTTTAGGAATTATTTCCATCGACGAAGTATTTAATTATTTGTATTTTCCCCCACTTTGTAGATAGAAAATTTGACGCCGGCATCCAGAATGCAATGCACATTTAGAGAACAAGGATCGTCCCAGTATGACACGCGAAGGTCGCGAAGAACTATTAGAACCATGTGCGACGTTATGTATGTATATTCGCTTCGTTTAACAGTAACAGCGGCACCGTTTGAGGTTTGAATAACATAGCACACCTTTATATTCGATACCAAAAAATGGTAAGATTTTGTTGGATACATTTAGCTGAAGAAATTATTGTTAAGGTCGAAATATTGAATTATCTGTATCTGCCCCCAACATCGTAGTTCGAAAATTC
>NW_017100678.1:7117-7385 GCF_001263275.1 Habropoda laboriosa | reverse complement strand
CAGAATTATACTCCATTTAGAGTACGAGCATCGTACCGGTACCTTACGTGAAAATCGTGAAGAACTACTATCACCTAGCCGACGTTATGGGTGTATATTCGTTTCGTTTAACAGTAACACAGCAACCGTGTGAGCTATTCAAAAAACAGACCACAACTTTTTATTCGATACCCAAAAAAGGTATGGTTTTGTTGGGAACATTTAGTTTTAGGAATTAATTTTAAAGCCGAAATATTTAGTTATCTGTATTTGCCCCCACCATCGTAGA
>NW_017100678.1:2407-5568 GCF_001263275.1 Habropoda laboriosa | reverse complement strand
TTAACGTCGAAATATTTAATTATCTGTATTTTCCCCCACATCGTAGATAGAAAATTCGACGCCGGCGTCCAGAATGCATAACAGAACCGTGCGCCACTTAGACGACGTGTATCGTACCAGTATGATATGCGAAGGTCGCGAAGAAATAGTATTTCCAAGCGCGACGTTATAGGTGTATATTCGCTTCGTTTAACAGGAACACCGATACCGTTTGACATATTGAAGAAACAAGCCACACTTTTGTATTCGGTACCAAAAAAAGGTAAGGTTTCGTTGGGAACTTTTATTTGTTGGATTCATTTCTAACAACGAAATATTTAATTATTTGTATTTTCCCCCACATCGTATGTCGGAAAATCGGCGCCGGCGTCCAGAATGCCTAGCAGAACCGTGCGCCATTTAGGGGACGTGAATCGTCCCAGTATGATATGCGAAGGTCGCGAAGAAATACTATCACATTGTGCGACGTTTTATGTGTATATTCGCTTCGTTTAACAGTAACACGGCAACCGTATGAGATATTGAAGAACCAAGCACAACTGCTTTTTCGGGACCAAAAATAGGCAAGATTTCGTTGGACACATTTAGTTTTAGGAATTATTTTTAAAGTCGAAATATTTACTTATCTGTATTTGCCCCCACTATCGTAGTTCGAAAATTCGACGCCACGTCCAGAATGCATAGCGGATTCAAACACCATTAGAGTACGTATATCGCCGCAGTATGTTATGCGAAAGTCGCGAAGAACTACTATCGCCTAGCCGACGTTATAGGTGTACATTCGCTATGTTTCAGAGTAACAAACCAACCGTGTAAGATATTGAAGAACCAAGCACTCCGTTATATTCTGGATTAAAAAATTGTAAGATTTCTGTTACGTCGCAACAAAGGACGATCATCATCATGCATCGCACTTGTAGTTTTCCTAGAAAATAATAATTCTCACCACTTAAATTCCTGCTCGTACATGCTCGATGAATATACATCTGCGTTGCAGATGTAAGTCCATCGACGTTCCAAAGGGGATATCGGGAGCCAAGAATGCGTAAAATAAACCTTTTCAATGGCCTACTTCCAATCGTGGATGTAGGTCCCATCTATGTCACCAAGGATGCGCCGTCGGAGTTCTTACGCAAGGTACGTAAACCTTGACAAGGACTTCGACGGTCGTAACACGGCGCGAAAATAATAGAAGTCCCTTTTGATGCGTCGAACGGTCTAGTCTCGGCACTTGTGGCATGGCGCCGTTAGGGCTAAACTCTCGAGACACCAGCCAGGTCCTGCCATAAAGTATCGAGAAAACCGAGCACTTCGCGTTAGTCACGGAAGTGCATGGTGGTACGCGTGCCCCTTCCCTCGTTTCTATCTCTCATGGGGTGGAGACAAAGTCGACCAATTAGGTCAAATTTTGTGCTTCACCCCCATCGGAGCCTCGAAGCGTAGAGAGGGAAATCGCGCTTCCCTCAGGAGGAATCGTCCTCCGAAAAGACTGAACATTTTAAACACAGGCGGTAAAAAGTACAATTTCAACACTCGTAGAAAATAGACCAAAGTCAAAACTCGAACACCGGGAAAAAAACTCGAACGTTCTCGTACTGACTCGAACAGCTTCCTCCTGAAGCTCGGGGTTTGCGAACTGATTAAGTCGCCGGTCGATTAATTTGCCCGGCGAAGTGAACGTTTCCCTTTCGATCGTTCTCGTCCAGACTCGATCAGCTTCCTTCTGAAGCTCGTAGTTTGCGAACTGATTAAGTCGCCGGCCGATTAATTTGCCCGGCGAAGTGGACGTTTCCCTCGTGGATCACCGAAAGTCGCACGAGTCAGGAAATTCCACCATCACGGCGTTACTCTGACACCCGAGTCGGCAAAAGGGCGCATCTCGCAACAATTTCGTTGTATACATTTAGCTGAAGGAATAATTTTTAAAGTGAAATATTTCATTAAGTGTATTTGCCCACACCATCGATGTTCTTATATTCGAAGCCGTGGTCCAGAATGCATAGCAGAATCGTACGCCATTTAGAGGACGACACTTGCCGCAGTATGTTATGTGAATGTTGCGAAGAACTACTTTCGCCTAGCCGACGTTATATGTGTACATTCACATCGTTTAACAGTACCAGGGCAACCGTGTGAGATATTGAAGAACCAAGCACACCATTATATACGGGATCAAATAATTGTAAGATTTATTGTATATATTTAGCTGAAGGAAATATATTTAACGTCGAAATATTTTATTATCTGTATTTTCGCCCACATCGTTGTTCGAAAATTCGACGCCGTTGTCCAGAATGCGTAGCAGAACAGTGCGCCATTTAGAGGACGTGAATCGTCCCAGAATGATATGCCAAGGTCGCGAAGAACTACTTTAACCATGTGCGGCGTTATTTCTGTATATTCGCTTCGTTTAACATTAAGACCGGAACCGTTTGAGCATTGAATAACAAAGCACACCTTTATATTCGGTACCCAAAAATGGTAAGATTTCGATGGTCATATTTAGTTTTAGGAATTATTTCTAACGTAGAAGTATTTAATTATCTGTATTTTCCACCACATCGTAGTTCGAAAATTGGACGCCGGAGTCCAGAATGCATTGCAGAACCAAACACCATTAGAGTACGAATATCGCCGCAGTATGTTATGTGAAAGTCGCGAAGAACTACTATAGCCTAGCCTCGTTATAGTTGTATATTCCCTTCGTTTAAGTGGTACACGGGAACTGTTTGACCCATTTGAAGAACCAAGCACACCTTTGTATTCGGTATCAAAAAGAGGTAAGATTTCGTTGGATGCATTTAGCTGAAGGAATTATATTTAAAGTCGAAATAGTTAGTTATATGTATTTTCCTGCCACATCGTAGTTCGAAAATTCGGCGCCGAAGTATAGAATGCATAGCAGAATCATACTCCATTTGGAGTACGAGCATCGTACCGGTACCTTACGTGAAAATCGCGAATAACTACTATGAGCTAGCCGACGTTATATTTGCATACTCGGTTTGTTTAACAGCAACACGGCAACCGTGTAAGATATTGAGAAAACACACTACTCCTTCGTATTCGCTACCAAAAAAAGGTAAGATTTGGTTGGGTCTATTTATTTGTTGCCATTATGTCTCAAGTCGAAATATTTAATTAACTGTATTTTCCCCCAC
>NW_017100678.1:0-2292 GCF_001263275.1 Habropoda laboriosa | reverse complement strand
TACCAAAAAAAGGTAAGGTTTCGTTGGGAACATTTACTTGTTGGAATTCTGTCTAACGACGAAATATTTAGATATTTGTATTTTCCCCCAACATCGTAGTTCGAAAATTCGACACCGATGTCCAGAATGCACAGCAGAAATGTACTCCATTTCGAGTACGAATATCGTACCGATTCGTAACGTGAAAATCGCGAAGAAATACTATCTCCAAGCGAGACGTTATATGTGTACATTCGCTTCTTTTGAAAGTAACACGGGAACCGTTTGAGCTATTGAAAAAACAAACCACAACTTTGTATTCAGAACCCAAAGAGGGTAAGGTTTCGTTGGTCACATTTAGTTTGAGGAATTATTGTTAACGTCGAATTATTAAATTATCTGTGCTTTGCCCCACCAGCGTAGTTCGAAAATTCGACGCCACGTCCAGAATGCATAGCGGAATCAAATAACATTAGAGCCCGGATATCGCCGCAGTTTGTTATGTTAATGTCGCGAAGAACATCTATCGTCTAGCCGACGTTATATGTGTATATTCTCTTCGTTTAACAGTAAGACCAAAACCGTTTGAGCTTTGAGTAACAAAGCACACCTTTGTCTTTGGTAACAAAAAAAGGTACGATTTCGTTGGGAACAATTATTTGTAGGGAATATTTTTAAAGTCGCAATATTTAGTTATCTGAATTTGCCGCCATCATCGTAGAGAGAGAATTCGACGCCGACGTCCAGAATGCATTGCAGAAACGTAATCTATTATAAGTACGATTATCCTACCGGTACGTTACGTGATAATCTCGGAGAAATACTATCTCCAAGCGCCACGTAATAGGTGTATATTCGCTTCGTTTATCAGTAACACGGCAACCGTGTGTGATATTGAAGAACCAAGCACACCTTTATAATCGGGATCAATAAAATATAAGATTTGGTTATATACATTCAGCTGAAGGAATTACATTTAAAATCGAAATATTTATATTATCTGTATTTTCCGCCACCATCGTAGTTCGAAAATTCGAAGCCGACATCCAGAATGCACAGCAGAATCGTCCTCCCTCTAGAGTACGAGTATAGTACAGGTACGGTACATGAAAGTCGCGAAGAATTACTATCTCCAAGCGTGACGTTATATGAGTATATCCGTTTTGTTTAACTGGTACACGGGAACCGTTTGAGGTAATGAAAAAACAAACCACAAATTTGTATTCGGTACGAAATAAAGGTAAGATTTCGTTGGTCACATTTAGTTTTAGAATTTATTATTATCGTCGAAATATTTAATTATGTGTGTTTTCCCCCACCAGCGTAGTTCTTATATTCGACGCCGTCCTCCAGAATGCATAGCAGAATCGTACTCCATTTCGAGTTCGAGTATCGCCGCAGAATGTTATGTTAATGTCGCGTAGAAATACTATCGCCTAGCCAACGTCATATGTGTATATTCGCTTCACAGTAACACTGCTGCCGTGTGAGATATTGAAGAACCAAGCACACCTTTTTATTCGGGATCCAAAAAATTGTAAGATTTCGTTGGATGCATTTAGCTGAAGGAATTATATTTAAAGTCGAAATATTTAATAATCTGTATATGCCCCCACCGTAGCTAAGAGAAAATTCGACGCCGATGTCCAGAATGCATGGATGAACCGTACGCCATATAGAGAAGGTGAATCGTCACAGTATGGTATGCGAAGGTCGCGGATAGATACTTTAACCATGTGCGACGTTATATGTGTATACTTTCTTCGTTTAACAGTAACAACGGAAACATTAACCTTGAATAACAAAGCATACCTTTGTATTCGGTACCAATAACTGGTAAGATTTAGTGGGGAACATATATTTGTTGGAATTATTTCTAACGACGAAATATTTAATTATTTGTATTTTCCTTCACTTCGTAGTTCGGAAATTCGACGCCGGCGTCCAGAATGCATAGCAGTAATGTACTCCATTTAGAGTACAAGTATCGTACCGGTACGTTACGTTAATATCGCGAAGAAATTCTATCTCCATGAGGGACGTTATATGTGTATATAAGCTTCGTTTAACAGTAAAACGGCAAACCTGTGAGATAATGAACTAACAAACCAAAACTTTGTATTCGGCACCAAAAAAAGTTAAGGTTTCGTTGGGAACATTTGTTTGTGGAATTATTTGGAACGACGAAATATTCAATTATTTGTATTTTCCCCCACATAGTACATAGAAAAGTCGACGTCGGCATCCAGGATGCATAGCAGAACCGTTGGCCATTTAGAGGACGAGAATCGTACCAGTATGATATGCGAAGGT
>NW_017100677.1:0-579 GCF_001263275.1 Habropoda laboriosa | reverse complement strand
GTGGTTTGTTTTTTCAAAGGTCAAACGTTTCCCGTGTAACTGTTAAACGAAGCGAATATACACCTATAACGTCGCGATTGGAGATAGTATTTCTCCGCGACTTTCACGTAACGTACCGGCAGGATACACGTACTCTAAAGGGAGTACGATTCTGCTGTACATTCTGGACGTCGGTGTCGTATTTTCGACGAACTACGATGGTGGGGGAAAACACAGATAATTAAATATTTCGTCATTAAATATATTTCCTTCAGCTAAATGTATCCAATGAAATCTTACCTTTTTTGGTACCGAAAACAAAGGTGTGGTTTGTTTTTTCAATAGCTCAAAGGCTGCCCTGTTACTGTTAAACGAAGCGAATAAACACATATAACGTCGCACATGGTTATAATAGTTCTCCGCGACCTTCGCATATCATACTGGCACGATTCTCGTCCTCTAAATGGCGTACGTTTCTGCTATCCATTCTGGACATCGGCGTCGAATTTCGAATTACGATGTGGGGGAAAATACACGTAATTAAATGTTTCGTCTTTAGAAATAATTCCAACAAATAAATGTCCCCAACGAAATCTCACA
>NW_017100676.1:0-549 GCF_001263275.1 Habropoda laboriosa | reverse complement strand
TCTCGACACTATTTCTTTCACTGGAATTTCGGAATTTTTTCGCTTTTTCGATTAGTGCGCGTTCCTAACGATATCCGGACTTAGTTTATTTAATTTTGTAATGGAATATCGTTTAAAGAATAAGTGTTTCACAAAAGGAAATGGGTGTGGTGTGTAAGGAAGAAATGAGAAGACTGTAAAACAGTATTGGCATATTGTAACCTTTTGTAAAATACATTTTGTACAGTTATATTACAATAAATAATTGATTCTTTGGTAAATTATTACATTTCTTCATGTTTCCCGATGTTGTTGAAATCCTTTCCTTGATTCCTGTGGTGGTCTGAAAGAACATGCGTTTTACAACGTTGTGCTTTTTCGCGAATAGCGAGCGCAGCACAAAGTTGCAAAAGGAGAAATCGCTTTTGCAACTTTGTTGCCGAGAGCCCCTCCCGGAAATTGCACAATGTTGCAAACGCGTTACAGGTTTGCAACTTTGTTGCCGCGAGTCGCTCCCGAAAATCGCACATTGTTGCAAACGCGTTCTGGGTTTGCAACTTTGTTGTCGAC
>NW_017100675.1:0-410 GCF_001263275.1 Habropoda laboriosa | reverse complement strand
ACATAAACATATCCTACTGCGGCGATATTCGTACTCTAAATGGGGTTTGATTCTGCTATGCATCCTGGACACCGGGGTCGAATTTTCGAACTACGATGTGGGGGAATATACAAATAATTAAGTCTACGATGTGGGGGAATATACAAATAATTAAATATTTCGTGGTAAAAATAATTGCAAAAACTATATGTGACCAACGAATACTTACCTTTTTTTTTGGAACCGAATACAAAGTTTGGGTTTGTTATTTCAATAGCTCACACGATTGCCGTGTTACTGTTAATCGAAGCGAATATACACCTATTACGTCGCGCTTGGAGATAGTATTTCCTCGCGATTTGCACGATACGTACCGGTACAATTTGGGCTCCCGAAATATAGTATGATTCTGCTATGCATTCTGGAATCCG
>NW_017100674.1:0-266 GCF_001263275.1 Habropoda laboriosa | reverse complement strand
CTCCATTTAGAGTACGAGTATCGTACCGGTACGTTACGTGAAAATCGCGACGAAATACTATCTGCAAGAGCGACGTAATATGTGTAACTTCGCTTCGTTCCACAGTAACACCGGAAATGTTTGAGCTATTGAAAAAACAAACCACACCTTTGAATTCGGTACCAAAAAAGGTAAGATTTCGTTGGTCACATTAAGTTTTAGGCATTAGATTTAACGTCGAAATATTTAATTATCTGTATTTTCCCCCACATCGTAGTTCGAAAATT
>NW_017100673.1:454-673 GCF_001263275.1 Habropoda laboriosa | reverse complement strand
CAATAGCTCAATCGGTTCCGGTGTTACTGTTAAACGAAGCGAATATACACGTATAACGTCGCGGTTGGAGATAGTATTTCTGCGCGATATTTACGTGGCGTTCCGGAACGGTACTCGTACTCGAAATGGAGTACAGTTCTGCTATGCATTCTGGACACCGGCGTCGAATATTCGAACGACGTTTGTGGGGTCAAATACAGATAATTAAATATTTCGGCT
>NW_017100673.1:0-377 GCF_001263275.1 Habropoda laboriosa | reverse complement strand
TAGCTCAAACAGTTCCCATGTTACTGTTAAACGAAGGGAATATACAAATATAACGTCGGCTAGGTGATAGTAGATCTTCGCGACATTCACGTAACATACGTCGGCATTTCTCGTACTCTAAATGGAGTACGATTCTGCGATGCATTCTGGACATCGACGCCGAATTTTCTCTCTACGATGGTAGGGGCAAATATAGATAACTAAATATTTTGACATTAATAATAATTCCTAAAACGAAATGTGACCAACGAAATATTACCTTCTTTTGGTACCGAATACAAACGTGTGCTTGGTTCTTCAATATCTCACACGGTTGCCGTGTTACTGTTAAACGAAGCGAATCCACATCTATAACGTCGCACATTGTTATAGTATTT
>NW_017100672.1:0-265 GCF_001263275.1 Habropoda laboriosa | reverse complement strand
TCCCGCGTTACTGTTAAACAAAGCGAATATACAAATATAATGTCGGCTAGGTGATAGTAGTTCATAGCGACTTTCACGTAACGCACCGGTACAATACTCGTACTCTAATTGGAGTACGATACTGCTAAGCATTCTGGACATCGGCGTCGAAATTTCGAACTACGATGATGGGGAGAATACAGATAAAAAAATATTTCGACCATACAAATAATTCCAAAAATTAATGTACCCAACGAAATCCTACCTTTTTTTGTTACCGTATACA
>NW_017100671.1:358864-411926 GCF_001263275.1 Habropoda laboriosa | reverse complement strand
GTCTCTCGCCTTTATCAGCTGATTCCGCCAAACCTCTCTCCATCCCGGACTCGCCTACACATTCGTATAATCTTTTCTAACCGAAACAAAATATAGAATCGTACAGAATTCCTGTAACATGTCAATACATACCACATATTCCTCTAAATTAATCGATAGCCTTTCGATTTTAATATAATAATTCGAGACTGAAGTGAACATCTTAAGAAATGTGCAAAATGTCCTGGGCAGATGACATTGAACAATGATTGTTTAAATGGGTAAAAAAACAGTCGTTTACTTAGTTCTAATACATTCACTTCGTATATTCTTATTTCCCTAGTTATGCTAAATTTATATCTATCTTCACAATTTGTTTTAAACTATTATAATGATTGTACCTAAATATATTACTAGTTTTTACAAAAAGTTGAACAATAAATATTATTTACAGATCTTAATTGACAATTAATTTTAACTAATAAATAAATTTTAATGTGCCAAGAGGAGCAATGTTTTTCCACGATGAAGAGAAAATTAGTTTTCCTAAAGCACCAACGTACTAGTATTTCAGCTGTGGTGAAGGAATCATATGTTAAATTAAATTATTGTATCCTTTCAAAATAAAAGTTGTATTTTGTATTTCCAAGTATTCTGTTCTTTCTATTTCTCTTTATAATTATAATATTTAATAAGGTGGATTTGCAACGTTAATAAAAGTGAAAGTTAAGTAACAAAATAAGATTAACGAAGATATAAGTAATTAATTAAGTAATGTATAAAGATATAAATTAATAAATATTTCTGTTTCTTTGTCGTCTTTTATTACCGCTAACAAAGGATTGAGACTCGACACCGAGATACTACAAAACAAAGTAATTAAGTAGGTATTTAAATTCTAGTTAGAAATTCGTCATGCGGATACGCGAAGGTTCAAGTCAGTTTACTGGATATGATCCGTAATGACCGTCATTAGGTGTACGATCAAGTTGTTTTAAACCTTGTTCTCCGAATTAGAATGCCTTCAATATATAACCGATTTTTAAAAGTTATTCATTTTATTTTACTTCAATTAGGTTCATCACGAATTTCTTGTTTTCTCGAAGTGAGAAGCATAGAAAAGCATTAATTATACACACGTAGGCAAATAAATAGATGGTATAAGGTGGTGATAGAGGGATAAAGAATACTATGTGATTCGCATAACGGTTTCGCACGAATATAATAACAACTTAGTAGATATTGAAACTGTTTAAGAAGTACAGTATGTGCGTTTTAAGTGTACATATGTAATTATTTCCACAAGTGTCAGAAACAGGAAAAAATGTTTCAGATGAAAGTTGTATAGTACCGAAGGGAACATACAATGATGGTAAAAATTTGACTTCGAGATAACCTTGGAGAGTCCTGCGAAGGCCACATTTAAATTTTTAAACAGAACCCTATATTTTTAATTGCATATTCTAATATTTTAAATCTATCTTCCATAACCTATATCTACGACACTACGGTAAATTGGATAATACCTTAACTTAAGGAAGAACTCTACCACTAAAATGTAAATAATGTCGGTGGTTAATGTTGTGTTTAAAGCCCCGCGATACAAATAGGCGAAACGGGGTCCGTGGCCTTCCGACGTTTGTGCGAATGCGAGGGATGAGAGTTGCTAAGGGAGCGCGTGAGAGTGAGTGAGAGAGCGAGCGCTGGTCGCGATTACCTTATAAATAGGGAAAACAAAAGCGAGATTCATTCATTTTCATGCGAAGCGATAAAGAGTTACCAATTCTGTTTATCATCTGGACCAGCACTGACACGATTTCTAATATCACGCTGTTCCAGATGTTAAACTGAAAATAGGGAACGCGGCGAGGGGGGTTACCCCGACGACTTCTGTCATGCATAAAAAAAGATCGTGCACATTCTCCGTTAAAGTATTTTCTCCGAGTCCTTGGTCTCTTTGTCACCGTTCACAATATTGCCCATCGATCTCGTCTTTATTCTTTCATCGCGCGTATTGTGATCCGATATGGTTTATAGTCGGGGCCACGATATAGCGAGGTCGTAAAATCGGTCAGACGTCAAAGTAAACATGTTTTAGCTGCCGGGACCCGAAAATTGACAGAGATACGAGCAGATAAGTACTTGAAACCATGGTCAGGACCGTACAAAGAATTCTTCTATCCAGCGAAAGTCAAACTGATTCTAATATATTTACTGAAAATTGAGTTCAGCTAGGACAATTTAGGGTTTTTTTCTTCTGGGAAAAGCCGCATTTGGAAGTACGGTTACAAGATGCAGATAGAAAATGCAAAAGGATTGTGTAGCTTTAATATTAACATATTTTCCATTTGTAAATGAAATACCATTTTCTACTTGAAGTACCAAATCATATGCTACCATTCGTTTATTGTTGGAACCCTCAAACAGACTGCAACACACGGCCTTGAGTGCCGCAACATCAATCGGTGCCGATTCTTGAGAGTTTAATTTACGACCTCGCTATATCGTTGCCCCAACTATACTTATTAACACGTTCACAGTCACGCCAGACAGATTCTGAAAATTTCAGATGAAAAAAAGTAAAATTAAAGAAATTATATTTTTCTATTATGAATTGTCGAGCCGTGAAATCTCGTAAAAGAAACCGAGTGGTGTAGCGTTACACACTTGACTGACAGCGAGCGAGGATAACATAGGCGTAGGACCATCTATACTGACACTTGTAGAATCCAAACTGACTGACACTTGTAGAGAATTTACTGTATATGTACAGCGTTGTTTATTTTGTTTATCTCAATCATATTTTACCAATTTCTAATTGCATTTTGCATTCCGTTTACTACAGTAACTGTATACCCCTTTTCTTCTCTCCCTTTCCTCTTACATCTATTCAAAAAACAATCTAAAGATAAATGTACAGTTTGCCTCTCTCTCTACATAACTAATACATCAACTCCGTAGTCTATTTAAGTTAGCTTTAGTTATATGTTCATATTTGTAGCGATAAGCGCGGTAAAATTAGCGCGGTATTTATCCTTTTGTACGTTTCAGTTGTACCGTTTGTATATACTGTTTCATTTATTTGTCACAATTATCGTAGGTTACAAAAAAACAAAGAACAAAGTCTCAGATTGCCAGCCGGAGGTCGCGGGTGCGATTCCTGTTGGGTCCCCTCCTCATTTTTTCCTCGGGTCCCCCCAAGTGGTGTCAGAAGTGGGATGAAGGCATCCACGAGTACACGAAGCGGCGATGACGACGAAGCGCAGTCGAGTTGTGAGAAAACATGTGAGAGGGTTGCACGTTTCCTAAAAGAGAGTTTCGGCCGAGTGCTACACAGTGGGAGAGTGTTAGGACGCAGGATGACCAAGTGTAGGGGGCCTCCATACCGCGAATCCCCTAATAAGGATCATCAACGAGGAAAAATAGGCATTAGTGAGCAGAGTTCTCGGCTTGCCAGCCGTAGGTCGCAGGTTCGATTTTCGTTGGGTCCCCCTCATATTTTCCTCATAATTGCGTGTCTATATTGCTAAGATACGGATGTGTGTACGTCAATTTGCAATAATGGCTATAATAGATTCTGAATTATTTACATTGTTACTTGTGACCCCGGTCTCTCCCTACTGAACTCAAGTGAACGTATAAACAAAGAATCATCCGTATTGGAACGAAAATTCGCGCATTTTTATTATTGACCGAAACGGTCACATCTGCTAATCCATCGCGTAACGGTAGGTATCGAAGGTGGAGTGAGCGGCTTACTCCATTTGCCCCTGTGCCGTCCCGCTCGTCATCTTCTCAGCGTAGGACAGTACGTATGTGTGCAGGTATCACGATGGATGATGAACAAGAAGCGATTTATTAATTTATAAATATACACATGCATGTATATATGTTTAACGTCTACACGTTTTGCGCACCTTCTGCTTTTGCTAACGCCTTTACGACGACTGAACGACTATGCACTTCCTCGTTCGTCATTTTCCAACAAGGCCAATTCCATTGCTAGCAATCATGTCGAAAATACTAGAGAGAATAATACTCAGTAGATTGATGTCAATCATCTCGTCAAAAAAGCTCACGCCCTACCGCCAGCTTCGATTTCGTAACAAACATTCTACGAATTGTTAACACGTTGTCTGCCACGTTGGCCACCTGTGACCGGAGATTGTTTCCTCGATGGGGCCACGGTGGTCATCGGTGACCGGACTGCTTCAAATGTTCAGGATAATTCAAATAAAATGAATATCGTCGACTAAAAATTTCGAACATCATAGCTACCTAGACATTATTTTGAATTTTAAGCGTAATGTAATATTATGCTTAGAATAATGAAAATTTTCTTGTGGCCTCCTGAGAGCTACGGTTTGAAACAGAGTTATACTGTTCAGCCGTATTCCTAGATATTGAGAAGCTTTCGACAACGTCTGGCACCAAGGTCCACTGTATCAAATAGCAAACAACTTTCCTGCTCTATATTACTATCTCATCAAATCTTACTCGTCGAATAGAAAATTTGTAGTGAAAGTTCAGGACAGTTACTCCAGCCAATACTCAATAATTGCTGGTGTTCCGCAAGGCAGTGTCTTAGGACCTATACTTTACAACTTCTACACTGCTGATGTACCCACATCACAGCATACTTCTCTCTCAACTTTTGTCTATTTTAGCAATACACGATAACGGTAAATCTGCCTCTCAGCTTCTGCAGCAATCCCTGCTAATTCTACAAACCTGATTCTTAAAATGAATAATAAAAGTGAACGGGGAAAAATCTAGACACATTACCTTTACGTTATAGAAGCATACATCTCCTACTGTATCTCTGAATAACAAAATCGTATCCCAAGCTAGAGTTGTAAAATACCTGGGCATGTACCTAGATAATAAATTAACGTGGAAACACTACATCTGGGAAAAAAATAGAGCAGATTAAAATAAAAAGTAGAAACATGGGCTATTTAACGGGAAGAAACTCAAAACTGAACCCAACGAATGAACTTCTATTATACAAAACCATTATTAAACCCATCTGGACCTACTGAATCGAACTCTGGGGTGTAGCAGCCATGAGCAACATTAAACAAATAGAAGCTTTACTATCACTAATACTTCGCACGGTAGTTAAAGCTCCGTGGCACGTTAGAAACGAGGAACTTAGAAAAGATCAGTTGAAAATACAATAACATGTCTTGCTGAGAAATATAAAAAGAGATTAGAAGACCATCTATATCTACAATGATCTGATTAACTAGGATACTCGATAATTTACGAACAAATGTATTTAACTCTAAGGCATGGACTAATGGGAATACGCCTGCAAGCTATTATTCCAATTAGATGTACATATGTATCAATTTACCGAATGTTCTCGTGAACAAATTGTAAATTATCTGAAGGAAAATGAAAAATAAAAAAGTCATTTTCCAACAAATTTTCACGTTCGCGTCACACCCTGTGCCGATTGCCACCGACGAACTTTGCAATACCAGCTGACACTAACAAAAGACACTGCATCCGGTCATCTGACCTCAGATACGGCTCATGACCACTTTCACTACACTCACTGTCAGAATTGTAATCCAATTCGATCCAATCGGTCCTTCCTTGTCGTCCGACCTTTTCAACCACGTGTCGATTGTTTCGCATCACCTTTATCACGCGATATGGTCCTAAAAATTTTAGTGTCAATTTTAAACTTAATGCGAACCGTACTCGTTTCATCTACGAAATCATCTTCGTGATAGGTTGTAGCCTTCTTTCCTTTTCTTATTACTCGTTTCTTTCTCATTTCTTTCTGCTCCTCTTGGAACATTGCTGCCCATTCCTGTTCGAGTAGCTCTCGAATTTGTGGATCATCCTTCAATCGCATTCATCTCCCGATAGCCTTCTTTCCTTTTCTTATTACTCGTTTCTTTCTCATTTCTTTCTGCTCCTCTTGGAACATCGCTGCCCATTCCTGTTCGAGTAGCTCTCGAATTTGTGGATCATCCTTCAATCGCATTCATCTCCCGACAACAATTCGAACGGCGTTGCGTTTATGCTACGGCGAGGAGTAGAGCATTCGGAAATTTTTGTGGCGATGTAACATATCTATGCCTCTCTTCTGGCTTAGGTATGTGACGGACCGAGTGCGAGCATTTCAATGTGGCTTGATTCCGTGAATTCAACACTCTGAAAGCTAGGTAGGAAATTGATGGAGGATAGGCGGAAAAGGTTAGGGCGTTTCGTCCTGGACCTCCCTAGTGGACTCGTGAGTAAGGCTTTCTAGGAGGCCCGTGCCTTAGACGCGGGAGAGACTGGAAGGGCTCAGGTTAAAAGTTGTATGCATACAAACAGGAGCCTTTATGAAGACTAGCGAGAACTTGCGGTTAGTCTGTCGCTCTGATGGCAGAGCGTAGGAGGGTCCAACTCATACATTGGCAACGTATTTCAAGGTCATTGAAATCGGTGCTGGAGACCCTATTCCCAGTAATTATCAAAATTTACATCGTAAAACTAAATAAATCGTGACTCTATAAACATGTTTATAAGAGTACCACTATTCGGGGTCAAGATTGACCCGGCGTCCGCGGTACGCGTGAGTGTTGCAGAGACCACAGTTTCAGAGTTAAGAAATATTTCATAAACTCATCAAAGAGGAACTTGTCAGGGAAGCTTTCATTCCATATCTAAAGTATAATTACAATTTTGCACTCTCCGAACAATGTGAGCATTATACCCGTATATCACTTGCTATTCTTATAAATTCCGCAAATAGACACGTTGAAACGTTATCACACAAACGGGGTTAAAACTTCATTTTCATAATACTTTCTAAAATAAATGTCATGTACTCGTGTAATATTACTTTTTACTTTTTAGTAAATTCCAAATTAATATTTTTGCAATATTATTTGTACGTTATAGATAACAACAACGGATTTTCGATCAGATACTTTATACTTACTTGCTGAATTTTAGGGAAACTTTACATTTTAGAATTAACACTCAATCGTCCTATTAAAATAATTTACTTTCTTCTTCACAATTCAATTCAATGTATCGAATACGAAGTAGTACGTTCAGAATTCTGATGTAAATTGAAGGATGGAATATGTTACAAAATGGAGAAAAATGTTAATTTTCTTTAGTATTTCAGAGGTTTTCGCTTTTAACGGTTCCCAATTGTTTGAGGTACGATCTTCATTTCTCTTACAATGGATAATCGTGAGTTAGTGTTACGGCCTTGAAACAGCTGGAGAACGTATCTTTTCCATCATCTTTTATTTACGTTCTGTGTACATATGATGACATGCTGCTCGTTTGTGAGTATAGTATATACATCTAAATATAAAAATTTTAAAAATCAGTAAATAGTTACCGATACTAGCACTTTTTGTTATGTTTACTTTTCTTTACCAAGATTATAGTTTTGGACACAAAAAGTTGTGACTGTCAGTTTTTTTATAATAAAAAATAAATGACCTACATAATACGTAATCAATTATTAATATAGATAATCCTCTTCGTCTTGCAATTTGCAGAATCATTACTTTTAATTTTCACCTTTACATCGTGTTATGAAGAAAATGTTCTATAAAGTAGATTTTGGAAGAAAGTAGTAATGACAGAGTTTTATTAATTGCCAGCTTTTCTTTCCTCGTTTTTATAACGGTACACGTTCACAATAATTGTCATCAACATTATCTGGTTGATTATTTTTTTTTGTTCTACTTATCATAGCTCGATAACATCACTGTAAGTCTTTGTCGTTAAAACAGAATCCTGTTATCACGTGGTTAGCAACAGTCATCAGTAATTCTAGAGATGTCGCGGGGAGTTCAAGTTCGTAGTTTCACCTTGGACATCTTTTGTTATCCTTCACCTACTTGTTGTTAGAGCGGAATTAAATTCGCTGGACGTGACATACACGCGAAAGAGGATTTAGCATAAGTTACAATGGAATTTTCTTAATGCAATTGTAGAAACTTTGGTTTCGTCATTTTGAAATAATTAAGTTCACTTTCTTGTAGATTATTAAATATTCATTTAAATAACCTTGCTGAAATCGTGTATGACGACTATCAGCAATTTATTACCCTTATCTATTGTACTTATCTATTAATTCTTGGAAATCCATTAAAGGAGTATATATCAATAAAGAAACAGGAGGAAGTAACGAATTACTTCATTCATGAGTAATTTCTAACTCAATGGAATATTCAGACGCAACTTTACGTTTATACCTCTGTGATACTTGCATCTTCAGTTGCTTGCAAAATAAAGGAGATATATAAAAATGGCAATTGATATCGATATTTGAAGGAGAATTTATGAATTTCTCTGTAAATATACCTTCATTTGAATACACTAATGATTAAAAAAGAACAATGAAATTGTGACCATATTTTTAGTCTGTCTTCTGAAAAGTTCATTTCTTTAACAATATAAATAAGAGGGCAACGTAGAACTATAAATATGTTATGTGCTTATCTAAATGCTTTAATATTTAAGTAAGTGGTACAAAAACGATCTCTCTTTATTGAAGTCCGCATTGTTCTTAAGTAAACAATTTGTAAACTTCTACGTATCGCAAAATATATTGCAAAATACAAAATATAACATTTTAACGAGGAAAATATTAATGTTGTATATTGCAATATTACTGAGTATACCTTTATAAAATACAAAAGTATATTTTTATTAAATTATTACTAAATGAACTTATTTAATAGCTTTATCCTTCTAAAATTATAAGAAAATCTTGCTGAACATAATTTTCAGCCTAAATTACGTCTGACACTCAAATTACAATTATTGCACGTAACTTTGATCACATGTGAATTAATATGTGTACTTTTAACGTGTATTAAACACATTTGAATTTATTCCAACTCAATTACCAAAACGGTGAATAAAATTCCTTAAAATCAAATCTACCTTCATAATTTCGTTTATGTTTGTTCGTTATCATAATAATCTCTATAACTAGGTTGCCACTTGTGTATACGAATTTGCGGTTGCCTATTATTCCATCGCATATCGTGGGCCGAGATATGTAACGTTATTGGTCCGTCATTTTGTTTACGATGCGGTTGGACTTCGATGTCTAATTTCGGCATCCGCTGAGGATGTTGGCCTAAAAAAAAGTTGCCGTTAATCACTCGATAAACATTGCCGATCGACAAACTATCTCGTTAACACGTTCACTGTTAAAAGTATAAATGGTAATTAAACAGGAAATGGCACACCTCTTCGATTTCGGTGATCTTCAAATGTGTCGCAGAGGATAACATTCTGAGTAACTTTTCTCTATACGTGTTACCACCGTTCGGCTTTAGTTTTCACAGATATAGGTACACAAAAATATTTTTAACTCTACACATATATTTAATGCTATGTACTTTTCTAAGGGTGTGACTTAGATTTAAGTTAAATTAGGGTGAAGTTTTGGTTGCACTTGCATTTTCTAATAAATAAGATAATATTTACAATTTATAATTATCGAGAAAAGTTTCTCAGAATTTAATACTAGCGTTACCGGCCGCCTGGTGGCGCCATTACATTAACATAACCTATAACCTGTTAATTTTTCTCCTTTATTGACATTAAAACTGATTATCATCGATGAGTTAGGTTCAGATTGGGCTACACAGGAATGCAGTCGCCGTGGGGCGACTGCCGACACCAGAATAACCTAACCTAACCTAAATTTAACGAAAGTTTTTTGCTAATATCTCGGAAACTAAGGCCTAGCGGCGGTTATGTACAATGTATACGGGGAAAAGTTATTCAAAATGTTGTCCTCTATAATATATTTGAAGGTCATTGAAATCGGTAAGGTATGCCTCTTTTTGTATAATTTCATACGAGTTACATGAGATGATCGGTATTTTTGTAACATTACTGCACATTTTGTGCGTTATTATACTTTTTAATGTATCGATCATTATTCTAGAATGGATACTACAGTGGCTCTCATTAATATTCGGACAATCTTTAGAACAGTATTACTTTTTTAAAATTGGACATAGCGACTCGAGTTTTTTTTTTTAGAAGTTAGAAAGAAGTTAGCATCGAAATCGAATAACATTGCTATGAGCTACGAATGGTTAAAAATTGTAAAAATGACTATTTGTCACGACTTTCTGCCTATTAGTAATAAATCTGAAGATTCTTACATCTTTCGATGCCTACCGCTTGTTTCTCCATCGACCAATTTCTATTAAATTTTCAGCATGTGTATAATTGACATAAATCTACAAAACGTGTGTTTTAAATTTTCATTACAGGCTCCGTTAAAAAAGTTGTCAAAAGTGACCTTTGCCATTTTCTTCGTGATTTCCACCAATTACAATTTTTTCAAAAAATTTTGAACACGTCATCTAGTGTACTAATCCTTCCAACTCCTAAAAAAAAAACTCGAGTCCAGTTTTAAAAACGTTGTACTGTTCTGAAGAGTGTCAGAATATTAATAAGAGTCGCTGTGTATAACTTTTTACGTTACCGTTGTTATTATGATTCGGTCGAATGTTAGTCCAAGTAGGCCGATTGTGTCCCGGAAATCGGATCGAAGTCATTCCATAAGGGAATGCAGTGTTAGTTGAAATCGAAGGAGCTGGAAAATGCAGAGAACCGATAGATGTCGCGATTCCGTGTCCATTTTGTATGCTTCCCGATGCAGAAGCATGCATAGCGGTTGATCCGAGAGCCAACGAAACCGACTGACTTTGTGAAATGCCTCTGAAAATATGTATGTGCATCACTTGTTATTATACAACTCTCTTTTATACAATTATTTATGTAAGAAATTAAATGTTTGTATTTTTAGGTTAGGTCCAGGGCCGCGTTTACCATTAGGCAAAATAAGCATGTACCTAAGGCCAGCATAGAAGTATTCGCCATTACTGTATGAAATAAATAAATTCGCTGGCTTCGACTCCTAAATTTAATTTAAACAATGTAACAGAAATAATACTTTTGTTGTGGACTGCACTATAGTACTTGGGCCCACGCCTATTGGGTCGTGTGGTACATCGTTAGAATGCGTATGAGTAGTGGAGTCCAACGTGGGTAATTATTGCTATCGCAAACGTCTCATTCAAAAAATATGGATTAAAATGTGTAAAGCCGGGGCAGTACTGTAGTATTTGGGCCCATGCCTATTGGGTTATATGACACATCATTGGAAAGCGTACGAATAGAGTAGTCCAAAATGGGTGTCCATTGCTACCGCAAATGTCCCATTCAAAAAATATGGATTAGTAAGTAAATCCGGCACTAGCGTAGACGGCTGCCGAAATATATCTATCCCAAACCTAGCTCAATATGATAACGTAATCTTATACACACCAATGGTGCAGTAATATTTCCAACACACGATTAGTTGTATAAAGTCTCGTCTCAATTCACGTCTAAATATACGCAATGACAAATGTACTTGTAAGTAAAATGATATTTTCGCAGAGAGAATGTATTTTTTTCACCGTATTCTAATTTGACTTATACTTTCTGAATAGGAGTTTTCAACGATGTATCATATGACCCAATAGGCGTGGGCCCAAATACTGCGGCACTGTCAAAAATTGTTCTTAAATAACAGATTAAGAATTATCCGAAGTAAAATTATTTTTTACGAGTCGCGATACGAGGTGTGGCAACAAAGTTTCAAGCTTCGAAAATAATTTTGTTTCCGTCAAAGTAGCCACAATAAATGTAAATACGTATATGTTACTGTAAAAGCCTAAACGCCGGTGAATGTTAACATTTACCAACCAATGTCGGTATAAGCCCGAAATATTATGAAATCAATACTTATTTCATGCTTTTACCGCAATTAATTGGAAAATCTTAAGATTTATACTACTAACTAAGCTGCGGTAAATACCTGAGCGCAGAAGGTTAAGTTAGGTTAGGTTAAAAACGAAAGTATAGGCTAACTTAACCTCAAAATGTCAGAGGCACCGGCGCTAAATCTTAACCTAGATCAATATAAATCAATAAAAGTCCGGAAACACAGATTGTTACGTTCAAATTGTAAGTTTTATCTCGAGTTATTGGTAAATCTTAGAATTCCGGTAATCGGGCTTTTACAGTAGCGTATATAAAATATCTTCCGCTTTGTAGCCTGATCCCCCTTCAACATGTAAGCGAAAGATAAATATTGTCAATCAAGTTAAACGAGTCCGACCTGAAATTGCTTCGTTGTGTATTATGCATCATGACTTTTCCTTACGCTAAGTAATTCTGATGAAAGAATTCTTAAATTGAAAATTACAACGTTGGAACATCCACCGTATTCGTCTGATTTCTGTACGTCCTTATAACTTTTTTTTTTATTTCCTCAATTAAAAGGAAACACGGAAGAGACGCAGTTTCTGAAATTTAAAGTGATGTAACGCGGGCATTAAAACAAATGGCAGGAAGTGAATATATACTGAGTGTCCTAGAATTTTCCCGCCAAACATTGTTGGAATCTCTATTTCTGATTGCAACATTATTAGAAGCGTTATTTCGAACGCAAACATTATTACAAGCACTACGCTTGAATGCAACATTGTTACAAGCGTCATTCTCGCTTGTAACACCGTTAACTCGCATTATTTTCGAGTGCACATTGTGGACGAAAAACGCACGTCGATGCGCGGTGCGCCGTGTATAGATCACACATGGGCATCTCGTGGCCCGCGATCCGTCCCCGCGAAGTCTTTAAATCCGACAAGGACTTAACAGAGAAAGTAGTAAATAAGTAATATTTACGTTATTTTAGTTAGAAACATATCATTTACTGTTAGCATAAAAAAGAATAATTTACATTCATTTGTTAATAATTAAACAAATAAATGTAAATATTGTGGCAAAAATATTTCGAGTAACGTCTTTTTTACTTGCCCGTAAAGAAGACTACAGAAATTTTTTTCATCTCATTTTTGGTTACATTATACTTTTTCCTTAGTTTAATTGGTAACAAATGAATGTGAATCATTTTTCTTTATACTAATAGTAAATTTATGTTTCCAAATAAAATAACGTAAATATTATTTATTTACTACCTTCCTCGTTGAAATTATACAACGCCAAATAAATTCTAATGAGATGTACGGAGACTTTTTTGACTGAAAATGAGTGTACTGTATTTATACATTGCATTATAGCAGGCATGGGCAACATTTCCTGGTTCTAGGGCCAAATTGTCATTCTCTCTCCGAGTCAAGGGCCAAACTAAATGGGTTTTCGCGTGTGTTTTTGTGTATCGATATATTAATATCTTCAATGTAATGTTGTATGTCATTATGTGTTCGATACAACTTTGGCTAGATATTAAATAAAAAGGGCTCGTATATTAAATAAAATTATAAAATTAAACACGATACCAATCAGTACATAGAGGGTCGGATTTAAAGACTTCGCGGGGACGGACCGCGGGCCAAACTAAAAGAAGTCGCGGGCCGCGAGTTGCCCACATGTGCATTATAGTAACCGCATGTCTGTTACCGTTCCCTTCGATGTCGCATTTTTGTTATAACTCTTTAATAAAGTACTCATGAACCTATGTTTATACATCTTTTTTCCTATTTTTATTTTTAAAACATGTTGGCACCGTTTGGCGGCAAAACCCTGAGACACCCTGTATAATACCAGAAATGTTACGAGCAATGGATGCGAAGATGAAATGCGCGTGTATGCAGACTCGATGAGACTATTCTGATGGCGATGGCCTCACAGCTGTTCAATTTTTCAAATAAAATATTTAAATGATGTGTTTTCGAAATTTTATTGTTACAATTTCTGCTTTAATCAGATCCTTATGAATTTCATAATGAATCATCTAACAAATAAAAATGCCAGAAACCTTTTTCATATCAATACGGTATATTACAGCACTTGCTCGACGGTAACTTGATAAATAAAAAATTTCATGCAAACAATTTGAAACTATTGAAATAAATAACTTATTTCGTATATTTTTTTAAATGGAAGGTGTGCGATATTTTTTGCCACTCCAATAATCAAACGATCTTTAACACTTTATCCTCGAGCATTTTATATATGAGCCGTTTTTTTTTTTTAAATGGTGTAAGTCCATTTATTTTTATATTGAGCTATTTAAGGAATTAGTTAAAAAATATTGGCAAACGTTAATAATTTCGACTAATCTTTCTAAAATTGTAAACATTGTGCCGCCACGGGGGGCCACGCACTTAGGCCTGGCGACTCTTGGCCTTCTTCGTCCTCGAGGACAAAAGTATTGCCTCGGAAATGCAGGCCCGCGCCCCCACTTCCTGGGACTGTCCCAGGGAAAAGGGGCTACTTAACACGTTAAACGCCACGCCGGTCCCTAGGGACCGGCCGTAGACTTTCCGTTCACGCCCAGCCGGCCCCCAGGGACCGGCCGCCGATTTTTGGTTCATGCTACACCGCCGCGCGCATCGGTCCTTGCGTTCTGATTGTGAGACAAAACATTTTGTTTAGGCGACATCGATTTTTGTTCAATCGAAGCTTTCAGAACAGGAATATAACATTTTAACAAAAGTTAAGAAGCAGTTTTCACGTCGAGTGTGACGTGAACGGAAAGGCAAGCAAAACAGGCTGGGCGTTTAACGTGTTAAGGGAGCCCCGAAAAAGGCACGAGGCTTTTTGTCGTAGACTCTCTTTCTACGTGCATCGTGCTGCCTATACATTTTAAAATTAGTTTAAGCGTTATCGGTTAAATGAATAAATATATTTTTGTTAAATTATTTTTGTTATTTTATACCACGTCACTTCCAGAACATGTTAAATTTTATTATGTGATAATTATTAATATTGCTAAAGGAAAACAAGGTGTTTTTAGCTATAAGTGGAAAGCATTTATGCAACAACATTTAACAGTTAAACTTCTTTTGATGAGTTCACGAGGATATTGTAGTGCGTTAAATTTGTTATCATAAATATGAAAAGAAGTCATTCGTGTTTAGCTGAAACTAGCCTTAACTCGCTTATTTCAAAATTGGACTTATACCACTTTAAAAAAAACCGGCTCATATGGACCTACTTCGTAAAAGTTTGTAAAAATAGTAGTTATTCGTATCTGTGTATAATATTGACAACATAGTTTACACAAGACAGAGTACTCCTTTCTAAAATTAGTTAAATTAATTTTTCCGTAAAGTAAACCTACTTGATAACGAAATAATTCCAGCGAAATCTAGGCAATTACGACAGGTTTCCCAGATTCCTGTAATTTAAAAACGTACCCATTCGGCTGGAACAACGGACGATTAAAGTTGTTTTCAGAGTAGCTGATGCCGTCGGGTGCTACTTGAAAGCCCAAAGTCTGTGCATTGTTCATTGTGTTCACATTGATATTTGTCGTGATTGGAATAGACAACGATCGTTCATATTTCGTGTCGGCTGTTTTGATAACTTGCTCCGGTATAAGTTCCGGTGGCGTGTTCCATCGTCGTTCGTCTACTTCAGTGAGAAGAACGCGATCATCTACGGAATAATACTTTTTCTCGTGACATTCTTGAAATAGAAAATCTTCCTCGATTACACTTCTATTCGCAATTCTCGACCCAAATTGGGAGTGAATATTGCTACAATTCTTTGGTAAGTTAAGAATGCAAAAGAGCTGCATCAACGATAAACAGGTAAAAGAAAAGCTCCATAATCACGAAGAAACGAAATTCACACCACCTTCGAACTGCCATGAAACAACGTTTAACGATATCAGTACACTGTCGCAAGACATTGTAAGTCTTTTTCTACAAGGTTAGTACGTACTATTAACAACTTCTTTTTAAATAAATCGTAACACTGAAAATTAATAACAACTTTTTGAGTAACGTACGATCATTTTGAAACGAAAGTGCAATTTTTACCTGCCCACACAACTAACAACACGAAACATAACAGCACGATATAAAAGACGTTCCCCGCCATGTCTGGACGCATTCTAACCTCTGGCTGACTGTTCTCCGCCCTTTTTCAATAAGTATGAACGACCTTAAAATCCTTATTGATATTCGTAGTCTGTCCGCTCGCGTAATACTCTTCGACGAATAGAGTGACAATCGCGCGATGACTCGTGTCGTGCGTTGCGTCGCGTTCCAAATGGGCGAACTCAAGTTTGCACACTGTTCCCCACCAAACTAATTTTGGGCAACTTATTTGAGTGGTGGAGTAAGCGGTAGATCATATGGTAATACACGATCGTTTCGAACGTTCGACGATTTGACTGTTGTATCATGTTGTCTCGATTGGTCGACGAACTGAATAACGAATGATTTTGTACAGTATATCGTCTCGAATGATAGACGATTGCGGAAACTCTGAGGACTCGAAAGAACCGAGAACTCCAAAGAACCTACTACTAGTGTGGGTCGTCCTTAGAAGGACTCAGGGTGCCTCAAGCTTTGTAGTAGCTTATCCCCTATCAGACCAGGTTTCTACTTTCCATCGAAACCACCAACCGAAGAACAAGCCGGAGAATGAGCGAGGACGCCCGACCATGCTTTAACCCAAACTTGGCGGTAAGGATTTTTGCTGTTGAAGAACCTACTACTAGTGTGGGTCGTCCTTAGAAGGACTCAGGGTGCCTCAAGCTTTGTAGTAGCTATCCCCTATCAGACCAGGTTTCTAGTTTCCATCGAAACCACCAACCGAAGAACAAGCGAGGACGCCCGGCCATGCTTGAACCTCAAATTTGGCGGTAAGGATTTTTGCTGTTGGACTTTTTCAATTTCTACACGTTAGTAAGGATGGAACTAACGTCTGTGTGAAATTTCAGCCCGATAAAACCAGCAGCACGGCTTTTCCAGAGACGAATGTGGAGCGGCCACCCATCTTCTTACGGAACGCCGCCCAGTGCATCTTGACTTCGGTGATCGAACGGGAACCTATAGACATGCACGGCTATGGCCCCTGATAACTCCAAAGAACCTAGTAACCCGAAGAAACCAAGTAGCTCGAATTGTTTCGAGCGGCTCTGGACCGAACTAAGTGCTATAGAACTTGTAAGATTTCGTGTACAAAATTTAGTCAAGTAAAATGATTATTTTTTTATTTAAATTACTAAACATCGGTTCAAATTTCGAGCTACTCGAATGTTCGTGTATGCCCCAGTTTTTACTAGCATTACCGGTTATGTCCTTTAGCAGCTTGCTCGGTCGCTGTTAAAGGTTGTGACACGCTGATTGGTCACAAGAAACAATTCTAATTGCCAATCAGCGTGTCTAACACCCTTAGCGAGCTGTTTTCCTTTTTTTACATGCTCGGACGTGCGATGTACCAAAAGCTTGGCAACGGTCTGGAATTTCCGCCAGGCCTTGACCCAACTGTTCTGCGCATCGTTAGAACTCGATGTCGAGTTGACCCTTAGGAAATTTCCATTTCATAATACGTTTCGGCTATTGAGAAGAAAGAAAGTCAACTCTACTTATTTAAAGAATAAGGTAACGCTTAACACTGAGCCTCGTGGTACCTCATTTTTAGTTGTGTATATGTTCTGGACATATGGTTGCTTTTCTTTTATCCGTGTTGTTTTAAGGAAGTTTTCAACGAACGTGCATATAGTACCTGTGATGCTATGGCTTTTTAAATAATGCGATGCCTCCATACCATGTCATAAGCTTTTTCAGTGTCCATACATGTACCAATGGTGTGTTGCTTGTTAGCAGAAGCGTCGCTTGTATTCGTCTCGAGGTTGACGAGTTGATCCAAAGTGAAGTGAAATTTCTTACAGTCGTTCTGAGACGATGATATTAAAGTGTAATTTTAATTTTTAACAAGTTTTTCCATCAATTTGCACGTTGTACTTCTTAATGCAATAGGTAATTCGAAGGATTAGTAAGGTCTGTCTTTAGTTTAAAAATAGGTATGATAGGTAGGATTCCTTCGTTCCATTGATCAGGAAATGCACCGTATTTATATTACATAACATAAATAAGTATGTCTTTCCGATGAATGGAAGATTAGCTGGAAGTAAATTGGGAATTCCGTCCTGGCCAGGGGAGGAGATTTTGCAATTTTTTAGCGCTACTTCCAGGTCTTCCAGTGGCAAAAGATTGTTTTGCTAGAGTTGGAGTTACCGTTTGCGGTTATTCCTGTTCGATTTGATATGTAATCAACGAAGTTCTTATCATAATTACCGTCACTTGATTTCATTTGGAAATTGCATGCAAGAAGGTTGGCGATTTCCTCTTGGTCAGTAGTACATAGCCGGATTTGCTCCAGTTTTTAAGGCGTCCGGGGGGATTTTCTGTAGTGATCCGGGTTTTCCGATGTTCGTTTGCAACGCACCTGTTTTTCTAGGAGCGATTTTCAAGTGTTGCGTTCGCATCAGAAGCAGTATAAATGCAAACGCAAGAAAGAAGCTTTTATCTTGGAATATCGTATTGGAATCCGGGGAGGAAAGTGGACACCCGATTATATTTTACCGATATAACGTTTATTTCGGAAGAGAACTTCACGAAGAGAAGAGAACGTTGGTTTCTTGCTGCTGTGTACTAGAACGACCACTCTTAACTATACTCGCTTGCTTTCTGTAATGATGCTCTGAGGGATTTTTCGAGTATACTTATAAGGAAGGGATTTGGAGGAGAAGGTGAACTTGGTTCTGGTGACGAATTGCTGGACAGGACCTTGAAGGGACAGTCAGCGAGTCGATGAGTAACTTGTGTTCGACGTTACAGGGTTCATCTTTAGAGTGACTTCGTGACTCAATGTCAATAGGCAGTTGGTTATCCAACAATCGCAATTAATCTAAAAAATAGAACTGTCCGGGTTTCAGTCAGAAAATTCCGAGGTTTTAATGCTCTCTATTCTAGATTTGTGAGTTTATAAATGGCAACCATAGTGGTACATTAGTGGTACCATAGTGGTCAAATTTTGAGGTATACTCTTTAATTACTTTATTTTTATATATCTTTCACAAAACCTTGAAGTTTAACTTGTCGCTAAATTCAAATCTAATTTAAATTGCAACATTGTAATCGTACCTTAACACGTTAAGCGCCATGTCAGTCACTATGCCTTCCGTTCAGGCCGCGTCAGTCACCGGTGACTGACAGTATACTTTTCGTTAACCGTCTTCTGTTTATAGTTTGCATGGCCCACTTGACGGCCAAGTGTGGCCTGAACGGAACGGTAAGCAAAACAGGCTGGGCGTTTAACGTGTCAAGATCCTTTCGTATAACCTCAGAATAACGCGTGCGTCATTGGATATCTACGAAGTGTCGAATGTTCGAGCGTTTAACCATTAAAACATACGGTAAATCATAAGATAATCGGTGTTACGTTTACTAATAAAATGATGCAAATGTGTTTCTCGGTTTCCAGCCGATTACGCGAATGATTCACGATGCTCGTTTTTTAAGCGCACGTCTGGCTAATGGACGTTGGCGATCAAGTTATGTATGTGCATTCTTAGAATATTAAAAACGTCATAAGTAACAAATCGCGTGAGACACCCTGCACATAGGGACTCGTATCTTTCGGACGCCTTACTTCCGTGAAAAACGACCCTCATTTTCAGCTTCAACAATCTTAAAAACCCTTAAAAAGTCTCCTTCTAGCCGAGTGTTTTGCAGTCCGGATACCATACATACGTCAGCCTTTTTTAAAGAATTTAAAAGCAGCTGTACCGGATGTGTGAATGGCCAATGCAAACGAAATTTTTCGCAACCTAGCGGATCTAAACTCCTAAAATCACGGATCGTGGCGCCGTCACGGAACGATTTGAATGGACGGTGGGTGCCCTTAAAAGAGAAAAAAAAAAAAACAGGAAACGAAACCAGAGACAAAAGAAATTTCCACATAAAGTGTGTTATCGGCTGCGACGGATCGTAATCATTGTTATATAAGAGGCGTAAAACAATAAGCGCGCGGACGTTGTTTCAGTGATTCACCGAGCCGGACCAGAGGCAGGTTACACGTCTTGACATTGAACCCAAGAGGCAGATGTACCTTGGCTTCGAACACAATGGATACCTCTGCAAAAGAGAACAAGCCAGCTGTCCAAAGTATCCGCAGATTAATGCGCAGAAGGTAATCAACTTTCGCGATTGGGTATTCCCCGGCGGCGTCACTCGATTCTACACAGCTAAGCAGCTAAGAAAAGTCTATCCAGCAAACTAAGTACGACGATAATGGATGTACACAGATCGTTCGTTCTGCTTAGACTTTCTTAACCTGTCAACGTGATTTTCTAGACGAAAATGAAATTTCTGCGATGTATGTACAATTACTCCAAAAAATATTCGGATAGAGATGTATTTTGGTCAATTGTGAAAGGATTGTGTCGATGATTTTTCGTTATGAAACATTTATCGTGCTTTAGCATTACGTATTGTTAGCTTAGTGCAGTTTCGTATGCGACACTGTAATACAAATTAAGCTTAATTACATGTCCTTTGGGCACTTGTTAGCAAAAATGAATATGCTGAATATATCAAATATTTTTCATATTCTGAATATTTCTGCTTGGGCCGTGTTTAATGGTTGCTTCGTTAATGTCCGAATAGTTTTAGGAGACGCTGTGTGTTCGATTAGAAATCTGCACAATTTTTAACCAGTTACTTTAGTCTCGTTCCTGCAAATATGAGTATGACGTATCTTACGTTGAATACCGACGTAACAGTACAATTAAGAGTGAGACATCCTTTGAGAAATAAACTGCTACATACTACGTTTCAAAGTATTGATCAATCCAAGGAGAAGGTTAAAGAATTCTTTCGTTCGCGATAGAAATAAAAGAAATTGTGATTTCAAACGGCTATTGAACGATATTGTAGAAATGCCAGTGTCTTCTGAAAACTGGCCAAAAGTTTGGAATCACCGAGCATTGCAATTTACAGAAAAATTTCCAGAAAAAATTCAGCGACTTTGAGAATTTTTTATCATTCGAATCAATTGATATGAGATAAATTGATAAATGTAGAATTGATTCCAAACTTTTGGCCGGTAGTGTACATAGTGATTAATATCTCTTCTATTCACGCTTCAAAATTTGATCTACTAAAAATTTGAACCAGCATCAGTATAAATTTAAAATATTGATAACATTTATGTATCCAATATTCCGGTTACATTTGCATAGTAGATCAGTTTATGTAATTGATATAACGCGTAGTAAAAGATACAATAAGACACACATTGCTGTATAGCATGTTTACAATATATTGTGCAAAATGTGACATGTGATCTTGAATGAGAAAAAGGACCTAGTGTTCTAAAACAAATTTTCTGGAAATAGCTGTTTAAAGTTTATATTATTTTGTTTTTATTTCCTTCCTTGTATATGTATTCTACAGGGTGGCCACTGAAAGACTGAATGATATGAAAGAAAAATAACTTTCACAAACACGTTTTTATAATTTTTTATTATTTTATTTGGAATTAATGGATTGTTTTTCAGCACGCTTTATTCGAATCACTATATATGTATAAAGTTACTCTAACAAAATTTCACTTAAATTGATTGATTTAGATAAAATTACACTCTAATTCCCCTGACAGATGTGTACTTAAACCTTTAAATATTTGAGTTCAAATTACATACTAATATAGATTACGCTTTGTAAAGATAATTTTCTAAACGAGGAATTTCTATGTATATGTTCCTATAAAACAACAATTAAAAATTTTGAAGTTCCTATTAAAGAATTAAAAATATTTACACGTTTCCTACAGTGCATAGTTTGCAGTAATTATTTTATATTAGTGCAAATATAAAATCGGTACAAAAATTCGAACACTGTTACTTTTATTCCGATTAATCAGATCTACTGTGCATGTTAAATTTGTCATTATCTAAAATCTAAAATATTGTATATTAAAGAAATATCTCATTGAAAAACGTAATTATGTGTAAATTTACCTTGTACCCACGGAATATCTAATTTACACAAGGTACAGATTTTTTACATTGTTTATATTTATTCTTCACTATCGTCAGATAATAGTTATAAAAACAAAAAAGTTATCGGTATTTTCGTTAAATTAGTGGACTTTCTACTAAGAAGGATCTGCAGCAAATCCATTCGCGTTATTGCACGTGCTGCTATATTTGTACAAATAATATCGATTAACAAGATTTTTGGTCAGTCAAATGTAGGGCCGATTCTACAAGTGTCAGTCAAATGTAGGGCCGATTCTACAAGTGTCAGTCAAATGTAGGGCCGATTCTACAAGTGTCAGTCAAATGTAGGGCCGATTCTACAAGTGTCAGTCAAATGTAGGGCCGATTCTACAAGTGTCAGTCAAATGTAGGGCCGATTCTACAAGTGTCAGTCAAATGTAGGGCCGATTCTACAAGTGTCAGTCAAATGTAGGGCTGATTCTACAAGTGTCAGTCAAATGTAGGGCCGATTCTACAAGTGTCAGTCAAATGTAGGGCCGATTCTACAAGTGTCAGTCAAATGTAGGGCAGATTCTACATGTGTCAGTCAAATGTAGGGCCGATTCTACAAGTGTCAGTCAAACGGCAGGCCAATTCTCCAACTGGCAGTCAAACGGTAGGCCGACTATGTAATGTAATACAGGGCGCTGTTTTATCTCAATACTGTGAAATATCTGGCGTGACAGTGAACGTGTTAATAAGTAAATGTTGTCCAAATTATGTCGTGTTTGATGTCATTTTCACCAGAAAAATCTCATCAATATGTTAAGAGAAATTTCGGGATAAAAAAACGTAAAATTAAAAAAGTTGGTATTTAAATCGTTTGGTTACCTCGACTCACGTTTCATTCTTATCTTTTATTCGCTGTCCTTGTCTACGTTCAGCAAACTACAAAGGCGGGTGCGAGGCTCGAAAACGTAGTCCCTGACTCTACGAGTGTCAGGTTTAGATTCCTTGCGGTCTGACACTTGTGGAGAATTTACTGTATTCTGAATTCGAATCAGATCTCTTCCATCACCCGTAGTTTTTGCATAATAACGCTTTGTATTACTCAATAGTAACTAAATTCAGTTATTTTGTAAATAATAGTATGCACAGGGTGAATTTAATTTGTGCTTAGTCAGAAGAATGAAATGCTAATCATGTACAGGGAGGATAATTTTATTACACGAAAATGGTGAGCGATTTTATCCGGACGTTTCGTGCATGGAAAAGTGGTGCCAGGGCAAATGGAGTATTAATATGCTGGCTGATTACTGTTGGACACTCCAACAGGAAACGTTACTCAAACAAAATATACCAAGGAATCAACAAGTACCGCATTTTGTGCAATTATAAACGGAGTTATTAAACATTAAACTGTGTGTCATACAGAAACCCTGCGCGAGGGAAACAAACCGATTGCACGTACATTATCGGGAAAAAGTTTGGAATCACCTGCAAATTTACATCAATACTAAATCATTTGCCGCAACTAGCAACTAATTCTTCATAGATATGAAATTGATGCTGCGGAGATTAATAGCAATTTACGTCATTTCGATTGATTTTAATGATAAAAAATTCGCTGAAACATTCTTAAAGTTGCTAACACTTTGGAAATTTCTGTCTAACTTGCAGTGTACAGTGATTCCAAACTTTTGCCCGGTAGTATATGAATTCAGCATAAAAAGTATTAGGAAATAAATTGCGGTTTCTGTACATGAGATTTAAAGACGCGTAGTTTTGCTTAGAATGAATTTACTTAATCGAAATAATTTCCATTAGATTCTATACACTTTTTCCAACGTTGTTCGGGTCGCGTAATGTTCGATGCTTAATTGCCGAACCGGTACGCGAGTTTAATCACACCTTGATTTATTCAGTGTGAAATGCTAAGAACTAGTTTTATTTGCAACAGAGTGATACTTGAGGTGATGTCGCCACGAGACTATCAAAATACTAATTTTCGTAAGACCAACTGCCAAGACTTCCAGAAAAGGACACGCTTCTGCCTCGTTTCCTTAGTTTTATTCGCTCGGCCAGTTGCCGATTGGTGGCCGATTTCTTCTGGGGGTTGTAGGTGCTGACTCCTCATTGGAGGAGGTTGTTTAGGTGGGACGCAGCTCTTTCCAAGGGAAGGGGAATGTTGCTTAACATTAGAAAACCCCCATTTTTGGGTTTTTCCCAGGGGTTGCCGCGTGACTTTCCACCGCGCACGTGACCTCTCCACGGGGGGTACGGTACGCGCGAGAGGACCGGTACCTTGGTCTGGCGGCCATGTGTAATTGAACAAGTTTATGACGATAATCCGCCAGACCGAGGGTTCGTCGCGATTTCTTGCGAGGCAACAAACGTTTTACAAGAGTTCCTATTCCACTACAATAAAAATCAGGAGTTCCAGAATTAATAAATTCCACGAAGGTATTTACAGCATCCTCTTTATCGCGGAAGATTTTTTCTCGCAAAAAGTTATCGAAATGTTTAAAAAAATGATAATCTGTAGGCGATAAGTCGGGGGAATAAGGAGGGTGTTTTAATGTTTCATAACCCAATTCGTGTATCTTCCGAATCGTGAATTGTGATACGTGCGGGCGGGCGTTATCGTGTAGGAGTATTGGTCCCTTACGATTTACCAAACTTGCTTGTCTAACAAATAACTTTTTATGCATTTCTTCCAGTTCCTTACAATACTTTTCTGAAGTAATAGTTTCATTATTATTTAGGAAGTTGTAGCGAATAACACCTGCTTCTGACCACCAAACTGTCACCATAACTTTCTTTTGGTGTAACTTTGGTTTCGGGAAGTGCTTTGGAGCTTCATCGTAGTCCAGCTACTGAGCTGAACGACGATTATCACGCAGGATCCACTTCTCATCGCACGTTATTATTCGATGAAGAAACGGTTCACTTTCGTTTCGCTTAAGGAGTGCAGAGCAAATTGCGAATCGACGACTTTTCTGCCCTTCGTTGAGTTCATGGGGAATCCGTTTATCAAGCTTTCTCCGATTTTCCAATTTCCTTCAAGTGATTAGATACAATTGTTTTACTTACATTTAGATTTTCTGCAAGTTCTCTAACAGTTGTACACCGGTCATCTTCGACATATGCTTTCAGTACATCATTATCAATGGCAGAAGGCCGCCCCCGACCTTCTTTATCTTCGAGACTTTCATCACCACCACGAAATATTTTAAACCAATGTTGAACAGTACGTTCACTACTTTCACCGAATACATGATTGATATTGCGGCCAGTCTCCTCGGCTTTACGTCCTAATTTAAATTCATATAAAAATGTGGTACGAATTTGCTTCTTGTCCGTTGTTACGTTTTTAAGTTATACTCAGAACAAACGACGGTAAAAGACAAAAGTGTATCGCTTATATGATAGAGCGACATTTACGCTTTCAAATGGTATATTACTTAATAAACGTAAATTTAAAATATATAGTATAGAAAAGCCCTAAATATGACATAACAGAAAACCGCAATTTATTTCCGGACAACCTAATACTATGAAAATCGCGCATTAAACCTTGCGGAATAAAAAAAAATGCAAAATTTTGTAGACCATTGTAACTGTACATTTTTACTGCGATTGGTCATTGCGCAAAAGTATTTTCTTAAGTTGTTTTCCCTTTTTCACGAACGGTCTACAAATGATACCTTACTTCATTTGAAATATTCTTGTCGATTATCAGACACGGTCAAGCTTCGTTATGACTAAGAAACAATAGTTCCTACTGAATCACGTAATCTTGGGGGAAATTTTATGGCAACAATTGGTTCTTCGAATATCGATTTGAAGGTATCAATTTGTTACCTGGTACCCAATAATCAATCAACCACAAGATCATCGACTATGTTAATCATGATCAACTCGTCCCTATCCGTCGATAAAATCGCTTGTCCATCCTTATGAATACGTAGTTCCGTTCATTCACGAAAGAAATGGCAGACAAACAATCTTCGGTAATCTTTATGATCAATTATTATATCATGTTGAATAAAACGTAAAAACGATTGCTTTATGATTCATGAGCAGTGTAAACTACAGTTTTCCACGGTTAATAAAAAATAACAAGTCAAAGTTTAATTCATCATTTGAACCTGTTAAGCACTCGGGTACTAATTTCCGCGTACTTCGAATACTAGGTGCCGTCTGAAGATTGAATGTATTGCGTTGAGAGTCTGACTGAATCTTTATAATTCCTAATGTAACTGATGGTCTGTGTACTAACACTCTGTGGTCTGAAGCTAAGTCGGCCTTCTTATCAAAATCTTCTAAAATTTGAAGAAGGGACGCGAAGGGAGGTTCTTAAAATTACTAAGTGCCCAGCCCCGTATCACCATCGGCAACTTTAGAACCACCGTTAAACTCGTAAAGTGAACTACGTCTGTGAACCTAACAATCCGTAGTTTTCGAACGAAAATCTTTTTATTATCAGCAAAGAATGAGAAAATTCAATTTCGAGAAATAAAAGGAGAGAACTAAAGATATCGAATGACGTATGTCGCATAACCGATAGGCGAACGTTATGAATTTCATTCAATACGAAATGAAAACTAAGACGAACAGTCAGTGTAGAAAGTATTCGTGAAGCAGCTAGTTTGAACAAAAACTGTGTAGAATTTCGTTTATTAATAAACTTTCTTCAGATAAAAGTAAATTTATACGTATGCCTAGAAATCTCTCAAATAAATTACACGAAAAGAAAGATATACTTTTTTCAAATTTCCTATGAAAGTATCAACAAACATCCAAAAACTGGCAGAAATGTATGAGCAATAAATATTCGTACAGTTATTACCTCGTAACATAATGGCATAGCGAATATAAACACAACTGATGTCAGTTCATTCAGAAACATTGTTAGAACCGGAAGTGCTCAAAATTTGATGTTACAAGCTGCTACCGTTGCGGTATGAGTCGAAAAATTTCAGAAGCAACGGAGAGAAAAAGAAATTTACATAAACAGTGTAAAACGCTTCACGAAATTTCTTGTGTTCGTAGATCGCGGCCAATAAATCATCGACAGATACATATAGCGAAGGAAAAACGTTAAAAAATAATAGCACAGTAAATGGACACGTTGGTTGACTAATAATTCGAAGATTCAAAGGAAATCCTAAAATCGCTACGGATCTCAAAAACAAGTTCAACATCGATGTAATCACCTGTACCTAATTTTTTACGCTGCAAAGAATACCACGGAAGAATGGTTCGTAAAAAGTACCCATTTTGTCGCAGTCGCACTCTTTTGCGATGTTCGAAAGGAAGCTCGCGGTCGCGACTGTTACCCGCCAAATTAATCTTGAACGTTAGCAAAACGTAGTGTGCGTCACGAAACATTGACGACTTTGTTTCAAAGACTCGAATTGTACTTGAACGGCTGGAGAATTTTTACAAGTGTCAGTCAAATGTAGGGCCGATTCTACAAGTGTCAGTCAAATGTAGGGCAGATTCTACATTTGACAGTCAAATGTAGGGCAGATTCTACATTTGACCCGAATTTTTCTGGAGTCCTCCGTGACTCCCCCGCCAAGTGCAAGAAGGCACGCTGATTGGTTTTTTCACGTACGCACAAATTACCAATCAACGTGCCCCTTGAGTGTCACTCATCCTTCCGTTGCGCCCTTAGCGCGCTTTTCCTTGGAAGGATTGGGGCCCTACCTGCGGGTGCGTGGAATCTTCGCTGTCCTTCGGTGACGCGTCGGAAATTCCCGCCAGGTCAACCCTCGGCCGAGAGTGCCGTTATACGCGCGTGTGGATTGACCCTTCAGTAATACCTGGTTTATGACACGTCTTCGGTTATCGAGGACGCGGAAAAGTCGAAATTCTAAAGGCATTGTTCTGTAAGAATTTACTTACTTTTTCGCGGAGCTACGAAGCGTCTTTGTTCTCAAAAGTAACCTTCTCGTGCGAGCGTGTCATAAACCCGGTCAACGAAGACCCCATGTGTTCCGTACTTGCGCGACGGAACACATTTCGTAAATGAAGTCAACAGGAGAAAAAGATTGAAATTTGCAAAGTAGCATGCTGATATGCCAGATGGAAGTTTTGATATCTTTAGCTCTGACGGATCATCTAAAGTGTGGATAAAAAGAAAATACCGCGAATTTAAAAATCTAATTTGAATAAAAAGCGAAATTGAATCTATTGAAAAAAATAGAAGCAAAACTTGCGACTCGCTGTAAAGCATGGTGGAGGATCAGTTTTAGGTTGGAAATGTAGAGTAACGGTGCCGAATATGAGGCACCATAGTATTTTCCTAAATAAGTGTTGCAATAATGTGACAATGCTTACAACTACTGAAAACAAATGACAACGTCGTCTGTGTGAGATTTCAATTATCGTGGATCGTTTCATTAATACGCCATTAAACGTGTTTTTGCCCGTCACGAGTTCTTATAGTCCTTTACAAGGAAGGTTTGTATAACATGAAAGGTGAGTTATTTGATCAGTTTCTTTATTAGCTTCGAATCCTGGCATTATCAACTAATTTTAAATGAAACATTAATACACTGCTCTCAGATTAATTTAACTTCCTTTCTGTACTTATTTATTATGTACTTAATAAGAGAATCTACCGTGATTATTATAAAAAATTGGCCGGTACAACAATAAGTAAACAAAATGAGACTATGAACCATTAACCATTAATTTAATAAACCATTAATTTTATACTCTTTTACATTTTCTCGATTTTCATACGAAGCGAATATTTTTCTTAAGTGTGTCTAAATAAATAACGAATGTAGTGGGCAAGGAGCTTTTGACTTCTTCTCCTTCTATCACCCGATATTTAATCAAACGTAAATGGGGTCTCATATTCGGTAGTGGAGGGCTCCCTCCATTTCAACGACGACACTATTGACCACTGAATGTATATGAACATTTGAAAAAGAAACATCTTGAACGTAGCGCAGGTAGAATGGGTTTGACAGGTAATTTTATCCTTATACAAGATTCGGAAATACACGATTGTGGATCCTAAAGAATGTTCCAGAACACATAAAGACATCCTCATAACGATTAGACTGAGTGTAATGTAATATATCTCTGGTGGGCGGGCAAAAGAGTACAAGTCAAATTTTGGTCAAAGGGGATAAGTACGCTAATATGTTTTACATTGCTGCAATTTCACTTCTTTCGCGCTCTTTTACCTGAAATTCTAATAGCAGGCAAAAATACAGTATATTATAAGTGCTTCTCTGCAAAATTAATAACTCTGACTTATACTCTTTTGACCGCCCATCAGAGATATATGAGACCACCTGAAATAAAAAATCCAATCTCACTATATTTCGTTAAAAAACGGCCTTGAAACGGCACTCTCGGAAGAGTGGAATAGAATTTCGTATATTACAACAAATAATTTTGTAAATTGAACGTCGCAAAGGCACTTTGGGTATTAAATTTCGTAATTTAAGTTTCCGCCAATTTCTGAATATTTACCGTTATTATTTTCATAAAAGATATAGGTAACGTATTTTTTTTTACGAAATTCATTTCAGAAGATTTCTTTTACTCGATGAAAGTTCGTTAATAAATGAAACTGCAAATTTTTGTTTAAATACATAGTATTTTTAATATAAGCGACAGTTGTTCGATTAACCAAGGGAAGAATGTGCATTCTCACTGGAAACGAAAATTGAACAAAAGCTAGAAGTGTCTTGTAGAATTTTCAGAACAAAACCATCGGTCACGGTTCTTCGTAAAATTCACATTTCATTAACGCTCCGCGGCAGAAGGATGCAAACGATGCAACGAGCATCAGGAAACTTCAGTCCGTTATTAATTTCCACGATTTCATTCAGCTGTACAATTTTTCGCACGTAGCACGTGCACGAGCACCGAACAAGTCGAAGCAAGGAAGTCGATGCGTGCGGATACTATATAAGAGGACGAAGCCGCCAATTGACTCAGTCATTCTATCACACACAGCGACCACGTCAAGATCAAACGAATTTCCGCGTTCGGTGTTCGTAAACAAGAAGGCACGCTCTTAAACGTCGACCGGTGGATCGTGACTAGATAAAATGGATATCAGGATTCTGGTATTTTTCTTATGTGTCAGCGTGGCAGGATCGTTCGCGGATCTCCGTTCGCCGCTCTTCAGATCACGCAGAAGTGAGTAGTCGTCGAGTAAACAGAAGCCACTGAAACGAACGCACTGTGCCTAACAGAGAAACGGGACTACGGTAGTGTAGAGTAGTCTTCCTCACTAATCCACAAACGCACAACCTCTCTGCTAATTATTTAGCGAATGTTACACTCTGTTCCACGTGGGCTGCTAAACGCGCATGCACACCTTAGCAACATTCTTGTCAATTAAAGACGAAGCGCAGACGGAACGGTTGAGAAATGGTTTATACATAATTCTGACGCGAGCCGAAAAATATTATTCTCCCTATTGTTTGCAAATCTACGCCTCGTCTCGATTAATAAGCGTTGCTCAATCGAAGACTGTTGTTTCTAGGAAAATGGTCCTTCTCTCTCGTGCACGTCAAGAGTGATCAATCGTATCCAAACTTTGTATCCGGCTGTATCAGTTGCGCAACGCCTCGTAATAAAATACGGAAATATCGGGATAATTATGAGACTTGTGACGTGTCGCGTAGCCGTGAAACGTTAATAAATTGTCAATTGCTAGACAACCTATATCAATAACGGAAAAGTTTTTACACGTTTCGGCGAGCGTACGGGACGGTTCACGAGGGTACCGATGTTAGCCAATGCCGAGAAACAGGTCTGAGATTTATTTACGGCATAACACGGACTTCGACGAAAAACCCGTCAGCCTGTATCTAAACACGCGTTACCGGCCATTACCTTCGTTGATAATTAAAAAGCCATTATACCTTGTACGTAGTTTTTCATGGTACGATAGGCTTTATTGATTTCCGTTCTGGAAATATGTTCGCGTTTATATGTATCCTAAAGTAAGCACCGAGCAACGGCAACGTTGATCGATAACCGACAAGCTTCTCTCAAATAATTATACAAATAGTCAACTTATTGGCAACTTTTCGATTCGTATAATAAAATTTGACATTTTGTTCGATACATCGACAAGGAGACAATTTCTTTCTTTCTCATATAGTTGCTTGCTTTACATAAAAACCTGTAACGCATATACTTTAAAATCACGTTACAGCATTGAAGATGTATCCAAGTAACCGATTACAGCTTCATTTCTGCAAAAAGTGCGGGGGAAATGTTTGTTTATTCGAATCGTTGTTTAATCAGCGCGAAATACCGACAAACGTGTTGTCTGTATGCGTGAGTCAGGCAGAAGATTTTCCATTCGCGATAGTACCGATAATCGATATTCTCATGTGTGTAATGTTGACCGCTGCTCGTCTGACGGATTCCTTTTCCTCGCTTTTGCATACGAACGACAGACACTGCGTGCCATGCCGTTTGTCGCGAGAAGATAGTTTGCGAACCGTGACCTCATTACATTTACCAACCTTGACCTCTGATGTGATATTTTCTTTCCAGTTCCTCTACTTTTCTTTCCTATTGCTATATACAACGTTACGATGCCCGAAAGAATTACGCGATACGAAGTAACACGGAACATCCTTGCAATCTTCGGAACGGGTTCCATTAGAACCGGAATGTTTATGCGAACGTAGCCTCGAGGACACGTCATCCGCTTTCTGGCCGTTTAAAGTCGCTTTTCGAATTATGATACATCGTCGACGCAAAAAAACGTAAAATTCCAGAGATTTATATTGGGGATATATTAAAGATTAAACTGACAGTCTTTGATTCGGTAAACAAGTAAATAACGAAAACGTAATTATTTAAATAAGTAAACAAATGAGTGAATTTTTTAATGATAATGGGTAATTGTGGAATTTGATAAATTTGGGGAATTTTGAATTTGACAAATTTGAATTCAATGATAAAATAAATGAAAAAGCATAATTATGTAAATAAATAAATGTGTATTTTTTAATAGTAATGGGTTATTGTGGAATTTGATAAATTTAGGGAATTTTGAATTTGACAAATTTGAATTGAATGATAAAATAAATGGAAAAGCATAATTATATAAATAAATAAATGTGTATTTTTGAATAATAATGAGTTATTGTGGAATTTGATAAATTTAGGGAATTTTGAATTTGACAAATTTGAATTCAATGATGAAATAAATGGAAAAGCATAATTATATAAATAAATAAATGTGTATTTTTGAATAATAATGAGTTATTGTGGAATTTGATAAATTTAGGGAATTTTGAATTTGACAAATTTGAATTCAATGATGAAATAAATGGAAAAGCATAATTATATAAATAAATAAATGTGTATTTTTGAATAATAATGAGTTATTGTGGAATTTGATAAATTTAGGGAATTTTGAATTTGACAAATTTGAATTCAATGATGAAATAAATGGAAAAGCATAATTATATAAATAAATAAATGTGTATTTTTGAATAATAATGAGTTATTGTGGAATTTGATAAATTTAGGGAATTTTGAATTTGAATAATTTGAACGAGAAAGTCAAAAGTTCCTAAGAAATCACGCTTATTTGTGTTATATTTGAAGAAACGACAGCGCGATTCACCTTATAACGATTTAAAGTGGCATTTATTTTCGATTCGTTGTTTACTTTAACGCTTACAGCGTTTTTATTTTCATGCAATTGTACGCATGCATTGCACGTGTCGATTGGGGAAATCCGTCCTGACGTGAAGAAATTGGCATGTGCACGAGTGTGTTTTACCCAGACAGTACCATCTAGATAATCTTTTTGCATGTTTTATGTTACGCGCGAAACTTTATGTTCGATGCTCTCACGTTTCCTATAAAACCGCAGAAGACAATAACGTCTGAACGAACGATGTACCGGAATTGTTCAACGCGAAAGTTAACATTGAACGTTTAACGTTAGATGTCGCGAAATTTCTTTTGTGCATGTAAACACGGTGAGGGAATTGTCCACAATGAGGGACACTCAAAATTGATCGGTACAGCATGCTGGCAAATAACAGTGAAATGTATGAAAATGTCCGCGTCGCAAAAACACAGTGGCTACATTTCTGCGAGAACAGTGTAGTTGACAAAACGAAAAATGCTATTTTCTTTGTTTTCATCGGTAAAGATGGATTGCAAGAACCCTATAAACTACGCGTCATGGATTTCGACGGAGTGTTGAGGACGAAACGAGAATCGGGCAGTCCGAGTACTACCAAGAGCACCGCTACGTCTGCTTCTACTTCGAATCCTTCCACTCCGACTCTTCCCAGCACAGATCCCAGAAGTACCTCGACGAAAGAACCAGATTCGACGATGGAATTCACGTCAGATCCTACGACCAGTTTCACACCTGAATCGAGTTCAACAACCGGCGATACGCCCAAACCATCACCCACTTCGTCTAAGACAGATCCCGCTACTCCTAGTCCAAGTACCAAACCCACGATGCCTAACACCTATACTACTGTTTCTAGTCCAAATACCAAACCTACTTCACCTGTGACAGACTCCACGACTCCTAGTCTAACTACCAATCCCACAACGCCTACGGCGGCCACCACGACTTCTAGTCCAAACACCAAACCCACAACGTCTAAATCAAAATCCCCGAGCTCTAAACAAACCAGCCCTCCCGCCTCCACCAAACCGACCGAAGCTGCGACTACACCGAAGAAACCAGAAAATTCTGGAGGATCGACTGGTCCGGCATCGACGACCCCGTCGCCTGCAATAGGTTCGCGCTTTGGTTCACCGGAAGACAAACCTGAAGACAAACCTGAAGACACCAACGGGAAGCCTAAGTCCCCGTCTGACCCGAACCAATCGCCGAAGCAAGAAAATCCCACGAATCCTGAATTACCTTTCTCCTTCCCTACGTTCTTCATGCCACCCTTTGTCCCGAATTATTCGCCGTTCTCCCCTCGATTTTCCCCCGATGCCACTTTCAACACCATACCGACTGCTGGTAATAACAATCCATGGGCGGGACCAAACAACGCAGCCGGAGTTGCGTCGTCTTTCGCCTCCGCCGGTGCATCGGCCGGGGCTTCTGATAACTCGAATCATAACGCGCCAGTGATTGATTATTACGGTGGATATCCCAACGACCCGAATATTGGCGTCGCGGCTCCTGAACCGAATGTGCCCAACATGCCGAACATGATTAACTCAGGGGGATATGGTAACTACGAAGGAGGTAATATTTAATAAAAGGGCGAAACTCGAGTGCACGGATATCATGTCGGAGACTGTTGAGTGGATAATGCATGCATCGCGATGGTTCTTTACGATTTTGACGAATTAACAAGCGTTTGTGAAATTAGACAACAACGAAGGGAAAATTTTGATCCTTGAAGCAGGACGACTGTGTGAGATTGTATTAGGAGCGTTGTTGTTGTAATGTCACGAAGAAGCAACGCATTAACGTGGAATGTTTCAAGAAAGGGGCATGGGTATGAACAATTGAAGACAGGGACTTTTAGAAATTTTTATTTTTATTTTTTTGTCCATGCATGATTAGACGAGTTTTTGATTATGATAGTTTAGGGGTTACGTTGCATTTTGCACGTGTACTCGTCGTATCTTCATAACAGATCCTAAAAGCTTGACAATACGTACTTGTGTATGAACAGTTTTTGAATTAAAATGTGAAATATAGCCTTCGTAGCGGATTCAGACATTGTTGATGGAAAATGAACATTGTAAATAATTAGAATAATGTTACAATGCTGTTAGGTCAGCGTATCACCTAGCTGGGACATGATCAGAGCCATTCCTTTTAGCATTTCCTGTCTGCATCTTTTAATTCCAAAACTATACATAAATACGTATTGTTTTTTTTATTCTGTTTCTACGTTTTTAATATGTATCTATCGCTTAATCTGTTACAGACACTCCATTCTACGATTTCGGCGCATTCGCGTTCCCCGGTTACAATTACGATACTTTCCAAAAACAAATGGAGGAAAATTTTAGACAAATGCAAGCTCAATTGCAAAAGCAACAACAATCGTAAGTTTAACAAACTTAGTGAAGTTTTACTGGAAGTGTCTGTCGATGAATCACCTTTAGAAAAAGAAAATTAAATATACAAAACGCTATAATAATATTACAATATTCAAAATATTAGTGAAACTTAAAATTTGCAAATTTCTATACGACACTATTCTCTTGCATGAATTCGATATATTCAAATGTAAAATTTCGTTTATTTTTCATTTTATCAAATATTAAAATAGGTTCCTTTTGAATTTCGTAATATTTTTACTTTGCCTTTTAATATTTTACAATATCGTAAGAACATCGTTTTGTTTTATATTTGCATATACGTTGAAACAATACAAACAAAACTAACATGTTTCTAAAACTATGAAAAAGGTTCATGCTTGAAAGAAGTATCGATAACTGTTTTCCAAGTTATTTAATATTACTAATATGAATCATAAAGGTAACTCTGAAAATATAGTCTTTCAAGAATATAATTTGCATTCTTTACCAACCATGACAAACAATGCACTTATTGGAATCTTTTTTTTTTATTAATTGAGTTATTTACAATCATTGGAATATTTAGAAATAATAATCCTACTCAAAGAAGCTTCTGTTTGTCCTACTTGTGACTACAATAGGCTTTCCTAACGCACAATCTTACAATTTGTTGTGACAGAATTCTATTCGGAATTATTCTTATGGAATTGCATTAAAAAAAGTGGATTTCTAAAAATAAAATATCACCCTATGTACTAAAATAATATCAAATACCTTGTGAAATGTGAATATTAAATGATGAAAAGAAACGCCCTATATACAGACAATTAAAACTATGAAGAAATTAACTCTTTCTCATTATTACCAATTAATTCGTCCTCGTTCTATTCAAAATAAGGCACATTTCGACTGTGTTATGTCTATGCAAAAGTAATTTCCGAAATAAAAGAGCCTATGTAAATTTTTGGAAACAACTTCTCTTCGTAAATAATAATACAAACTTCTCTAAATAATATATTGTTATATATTAGGATCTTTGAAGCAACTAATCGCATAGCCTCTGATGGAGCCTCTTCCCCTGGAGCACACACCGCTTATTCCAGCATTAATTTGGGTCCAGGAGGTGGTTACCAAACGGGTGCAATCAATCCAGTAAGTAATAATACATGAAATAACTACAAAAAATTATGCGTGAACATGTACGTATTTATTTCTATCCCAAGAGTTACATTATCTTGCAACAAACATAAATACAGCGCTGTCGCGTCAGCTAGCCGGGTTTTCGCCTCGCTAGCTGTCCGTCGCTATCCCCACCAGTTCTTCAAACTTGCTCCGCGGAGCGAGCCTCTAGCGTTAAGTGTCTGAACTAAACAAGGACCTCGATATTTCGTATCGAACATCTGCATCTCACTTGCACTCAGTGGAGAAGAGACATGCCCGGGATTTCGTAGAATACTCTGTCCAATTTAAGAATAACCTCGCTTCGCGCTTGGGACGTGCCTAAGGCAGGGCTAGAACGACCAAACCCCCACTTAACCGCCTACGTTTTTCTCCGTCTTACGGACGCGAATCGGTCCGAGAGCGAGGTTATTCTTAACTTGGACAGAGTGTACCTCCCTTGATTGCTGACCAGATTTAATCCCGAGCCGCGGCCAGCTAACGCGACAGCACTGTAGTATGAATGAAAGCTGTAAAATCGTAAAAACAGAAGTTTATAACACTAAGACGATATTGTAATTGTGCAAAAGAAAAATTATACTGACTTTATCTACACTTTTCATTATTAATTATCCATTTGAGTACCAGTGTTTCATGAGAAAAGATATTTTATATCTAGATGCACTTATATTTGTTTTTGTTCAGTACTGATATACAGGGTGGGCCACGTAAAACAGGCCACCTAATTGTCTTCTCCAGCTATGGTGGTACGAGAAAATTTTTATACGTAATTTATAAATGGTTTTAACCGATGCATAAGATGGGAGTCAAGTTTTTTTACAAATGCCATTTTTTCTGTTTCTTTTTCATACATTTTTTTTTCTACTGTATGTTGTAGCAGATATTGATATGCATTGACACGTGGAGAATAATATGATCTTAAAATGACCCTGGACTCTTAAATCTTTCTAAAATTTTTTCCATCAGAAAAATGTTTCTTCCGAAATTATTTAAATTGCGTATAAAACTTTTCTCGTACCACCATAGCTAGAGAAGGTAATTAGATGGCCTGTCTTATGTGCCCCATCATGTATAAATAGTAAATGTGACACTTTGAATTTAAGCATAGACCATTTATTTTCTCCATTGCAAGAAAATAAACAACGTTCTTATTGTTAAGGCTAATTCTGAGAACTCATTAATATTAAAAAAAAACAAGTCTCTTTCATTTTCGTCTTTTGATTAAGACTTATTGTTAACTTTTCAGGCTGCACCAGGAATACAATCCAGATTCGCCGAGGAGCTTCCTCCACCATCTGGCAATAATTTTGGCGTATTTTCCAGTTCTATGTCGCACAGTCAGGTTGACCCGAGTGGAAAAACAGTCTCTCGCAAAGTTTCGACAACAGGTGTAAACGACAACGGGAAAATCACTTTCCGAACAGTTCACGATTAAACCGTACACCGTCGATCTTTTCGGTTAAATATACACGTACTGCGATAAAATGAAACAGTCTTTGCCCCTCTTAAAAACCAAGCCATCCTCTGTAAACTCAGGGTTAGAAGCAAGATCTTGAATCGTTCTACTTATCAAATACACTTACACGATTGCCAGACCAATACTCAATGTATTTAAGTGACACTCGACATATGAAACGGATAGAGCTATGCACGATTATTTACAAGTGGCTGTACGTCGTCTTAAACAACGAAATCTGTGCCGAAGCGTACATTAAAAAAGCTGTTATGCGTAGACTTACATTTCATGGATCATATTTTCGAGGGAAAATAGAATCGAGAAACTTCTTACCTTCTATGACCGGAATATTAACAATTGATATTCTGTCTAGGTATTTAATATGGTATTGTTGTATTTTTGCTCTGCTTTGAAGCTTCTTTTTTGTAAGAAAGGTAGAAAATATAATATCGTTATACAATAATAGAATTTGTATTTTATTAAACACAGGGATAACACTCACAAAAACTGTCATTCGTTATTTCGTTGAGTTTTGCTAAACGGTGGTTCAATTTTATCGTCAACCACGAGTCTGTTAGGTAACCATCCGGTATAACGGTCCGAAGAATGGGAACGCCAAATTTCAGGTCTTTGGAACATCCTTCGACCTTGGTACCAAGGTTCGCCGCCTTGATAACGGCTTTGGATCTGAAATATTTTATCACGAGTAGAATGAATAAAATTTCATTTCGAACATTTAACACGAAATTAGCTGCAATATTTTGTTCAAACAAAGATAAAGACATCCGTAATATGATATTTTCAGGACAAACTTTTAGAATTGGACTCTTCGCTTAATTTTCTCCAAATTTTTATGTAATCATTTAGTCCTCAATTATCATGTAATGAACATTATACAAAAAGTCTTCATAACGCTTTAATTCTCAAATTTTTGGTCGTGCTAATCAGTTTTTCGCTCACTCTGTACAAATTTGATTGGAAAGTTTTCATTCAATATTGAATACAACATGGCAGAGCTTATTCGAACTAAGAGTACAGTCCATTTTATAAGTTTCACTTAAATTCAACGAATAAATTAACGACAATTCGAACAGAGTTGTGATAATTGAAAGATAAACTAAAATTAATATTATTTATTTTCTTAAACGGTCGTCTTTACCTGTGGAATACTGTTGTAGAAGTACGTCGATGGACGTGAATAATTCAGATGATGAGGATCAAGTGAATGATCATACGTATTTCCTATACCACGAACTCCGTCCACAAATGGAATATCGTTTGTCTTATTGTTAGAATCAGTTTCCAATTTCGTTACTATGCTGAGATGCACATCAGTCACGATATTACCATCTTTATCCTGTTTGGATGACACAGAGACGTTGCAAATTCCGTTATTACACGTGTCCACCTTCGACTTTACTCTATTTTCAGTCGTAATTCGAATATTGTTAACAACAGTTGATTCGTTTGTTAAATAATTCTGCAAAATGTGTAACACAATCGAACAATAGTGAAATGTTCTTATATTATTTCATTCATATTTTCAACTTATCGGTGAATTTTACCGCCTAAAATATTATTCGTTAAGCTTGGCATTTATTTATTATAATTTCGCAGGCATCGTTTACACAGAACGGTTGTGCGATTCTAAATTTATTGTACGCAGCTTCTGCTAAATCCTTAAATAGCCGTTCTACGTAATCTCGTCCATTAAAAGATACTTCAGAAAAAAGAAATACCGGCAGGTTTATTATAATTAGCGAAGTCATAAATATTCGTCCTCGAAGCAATATAAACGTACGATGCGAGCAATAAATGTTGCTAATTATGATTTAACTTCCTTTCTGTAGATCGTTTTCGTTTATGGATGGGATCAAATTTACATTTCTCGAAGAAACGTTGATAAATAGAATCATGCATGGTAAATCATTTTTTAATTTCTTCACCTTGTGCTTGGCATTTATCTCATTCTTGAAGAAAATTATTTAAGTATCGAGCAATTAAAATTTGCACAAAAGTTTCGGATACTGGGTGTTCGTGGTACATTGGACCAGCGTTTTTCTCGCAAATGGTAAGTATTTGGAAAAAGTGAAAGAGGAAGAAGTTTTCATGTTTCGTATAACCAACATGATAGCCTACGCCAATTTTTTATTTTTGCAATGTTTTTCGAGAAACGAAGGTGGCCTTCAGTTTTTCATACATAATGTAATGTACACGGTATATTATGAAAGAGAATTTTCTTCATTTTTTGGAAATGACGTGGTGTAAAATAATTACTCGCGAAGGTTGCTTAAGAGAAATATATATTTATTTAAATCGGATAACGCTTAAACTATTTTCAATGTAAGGAAGAATGTCCACGACAAAAAGCCTCGTGCCTTTTTCGGGGCTCCCTTAAGTAGCCCCTTTTTCCCTGGGAAAGCCCCAGGAAGTGGGGGGTCTACATTGCCAAGGCAATACAGTAAATTCTCCACAAGTGTCAGTCCGCAAGGAACCTAAACCTGACACTTGTAAAGTCAGGGACTACGTTTTCGAGCCTCGCGCTCGTCACGCCAGACAGTGAACGTGTTAATAAGTAAATGTTGTTCAAATTATATCGTGTTTGATATCATTTTCATAAGAAAAATCTTACCGACACGTTAAAAAAAATTTCAGATGAAAGAGAGTAAAATTGAAGAAATTATATTTTTCTATTATGAATTGTCGAGCCGTGAAATCTCGTAAAAGAAACCGAGTGGTATAGCGTTACACGCTTGACTGACAGCGAGCGAGGATAACATAGGCGTAGGACCATCTATACTGACACTTGTAGAATCCAAACTGACTGACACTTGTAGAGAATTTACTGTACTCTTGTCCTCGAGGACAAAGAAACCCAGAGATGTTCGCCTCGAGGACCAAGAGTCGCCAGGCCTAGGTACGTAGGCCCCCCGTGGCGGTCGCCACAATTTCGTGTTAGTTTCTGTATTATTAAAATATCTTCTTCAATAATGTGTCACCAATTAAGATTAAATTAAAATTAAGCTCGAAGGGATTAGAGAATATCGAGTGCTTCACATGCTTTTGAGTGGAACTGTTTATCACTAAATTCGTTTTTTTATATTAATTTCTTATAACTAGATTAACATGTTATTTGGGAACAGATAATTTCATACAATTAAAAATTCAATTCTGATCAGCCAAATGTAGCAATACAAAATAGATTCACGAAAACTGACTGTACATTTCTGTGTCACGTTTAAAAAAATGGTTTTCAAATTTTTACAATATGAACAATTAATTTCTCGAAATTACTTACTTGTGGGAAATGATTTCTTTCCGTCAAACTGCTCGACGCTGTAAATTTATCGTCACTGATCGATCTAAAATGCGAAGATTTGGAAATTTGTGGAACTGTCGTTGCTTGACCATTGATTTCGCCTAAATTCGAGCTCCGTTCATCTTCCTTCGAGTTAAACGTGATCTGCGAAACAATTTTCGCACTCGACGCAAGATTTTTCAACGCGAATATCATAAAGCACAATAAAAGCGTAATCCTTCTCATCCGTCCGTCCATTGTTCGTTCGACTGCTTACCTTTTTCCGTGCAAAGCTTTGGGCGTTGTACGAAGAAATTGTCCCAAGGAAGGGATAAGTACTGAAACAGGATGTGTGTGGTATAGTAACGACAGTGATTACACATGTAAGAAAATTGCAACGACCTCCGTAGATCCAGGTAGCAGAAGGTTAAAACATGAAAGAAAAGGAAGTAGGATTCAACGTGCAAGAAGATTACTCTCGAAGAGTGGACACGAATCGTTGATCTTAATTGCTTTTTGAAGACTTCTCTAATAGTAAGATGAGATCTAAATTGCTATTCGAGCGTTTCGATGTTGTGATTAATTAGCCCAAACATGTGAGTGTCGGTGAGTGCATGCGAATTGAAGAACGGAACGAGGGATATGCTATCGATAATGTTAGGTCGTTTGGAAAGTTCTGTCTGATTTCGTTGTCTGAATTCAAATAATCGTAACTCTGTCAAAAGTTAACATCTTTATTCAAAATAATACACCTCATTCCGCCCTAAGCGGCGCACAGTGGTACCAAACCATAAAAGTGAGACCAAAAATTATATTTCCAACTTCCTCGTAAATCCATGAAATTTTAGATTCGATTCTTCTAGTCATGGACCAAATTTTGACATGCATGCAGGGTGTCCCGTAACTCCTCGAACACCCGGAAATGGGGGGTTGCTGGGGTGATTCTGAACAACTTTGTCCTTTACCAAAACGTTGGTTGAAGCTTCGTTTTTGAATTATTAACTGCAAAGAACCATTTCTCTAAGCCTTATAAAAATAGCGGTGCAAAGTCAAATTTTTTTGACAGCGATCGATAACCGAGAAGTCACGCGTACGCGTTTGTTCACGATCGCGCGCGGATCAGTCCCTGCGCTCCCGTGCCTGGGCGCGGGCTCTACGCGCGCTCTGATTGGCCAGTGTTTTTCGTTAATAATTCAAAAACGAAGCTTCAAATAACATTTTGGTAAAGGAAAAAGTTACTCAGAGTCATCCCAGCAACTCCCCACTTCCGGGTGTTTGAGGAGTTACGGGACACCCTGTACAGGTCGTTATAAATCATCCACTATTCTCTTTAAAAAATTTTAAAGCCAAGAAAATAATGCTAATTTCAGAAGGATCATATTTTTTGTAAAATTAGCATATGTACTTCGTTTCAGTAGATTTTTCTATATATAGAACTGATTCAAATCGAATGATGTATTATTAAAGAGAAATCTGGTCGCTAATGTATCATGTAATAATTATTAGGAAAAACATATTTTAACACCCTTAAAAATATTCTTTTGAGAGTCCCACTTTTGCATCTCTTCTCCGATTCAACCGTTTACACCAAACGAACGTCGCTCCAAGTCGCGATAAATTTTTAACGACAGTATTTTTGAGAGCCTAACTAAGATAACAATATAAAAATTTCTTGAGTAAACTTGTTCTTTTCTGTACTTTTCTTTTCTGAAAAGTATCACCACGAAGTGTAAATTTTATTCTATTTCTTGTAATCTGTCTATTTTTTTTATAAAAAATTCAACATAAATCCTGCACATAATCAATTTTGCCTTTGTTTGTGTTATTTCCAAATAGTCGTATTCAGTGAAAATGTCGAAAACAAAATTTTTGTAATTTTTCGACATCAAATGAAGGAAGCGCGATCGCACCGCTTGGCACTTTTGGATTGGGAAACAACAAAGATCCGTGACACTCAAACGGTTAAGAACTGCAGGCACTTTTTGTCCTCAATACGTAAACATCGGTTAGTATTATACAGAAGGGAGAATTTGAACGAATATTCATGATGAATTAAAGTGAACTAAAATATTAGGTCCATCTGAGGTGCACCGGCCGGGTCAAAATGAGTGAATGTTCGATACACAGCAAGTATTACCATTTGTAACTTTTCGACTTTGTTTTCTGCATGTATGCTTCTATTTGTACCGATCTAATCTAATTGTTCATTCACATTTTAGTTACATAAAAATTCACTTTTGAAAGGTCACTTTTGGAAGGTCACTGGAAGTTACTTTAGGTCATTTTGACCCGGTTGGTAGTTCTAGTGTTAAGACAGCGCACTTGAAATTTATATGCAAAGAAAAATGATTTCATATAAAATATAAGAATTTAGTTACTCATGAAATTGCACTAAAGCAGACTTTCTGGATCATGTGGTGCATCGTTCTATATCCTTGGGCTCAATACCCTCATTGGTTTGCGTAGTTTCCAGAAACAATTTGTAGATGATTTCCGACACTTGATCCTCGATCACATAGTTTCTTCACGAAGGCCAGCCAACTACCGAGCTGTAGACAAACAAAAGGAACGGTTCGCGTCTTTTTATAACTTGATTCTTATATACATAGGTATGTCGTAACTACGAAAACAGGAGAAACTTGAAATTGTAGAGAAAAGTTCAAGCAGTATAAGTTGTATCGTGAAACTATAGTCTTTGTCTAGATATTGAAATTAACGTTTTGCCAGGAAAACCGCAAAACAAAAATTTATCTACAATGCTCGAATACCTGCTAGAAATAACTTCGTAAGCTTAAAAAAATTATTTAGTGTATTATTTAAAAATAAATTCGTGGCCATAAGTTTATAGTTGCGGAGATAAAGATTCGTTTAAGTCGTTAACGCACGTGTTACATTTTATCTGATCAGAATCACCTTCCAAACGAAGTAGCTTTATCTAAAGAACGGAAAGATATCCCAGTTTGATGTCAATTTCTAAACAGCAAACTTAAAAGCAGCGAACTCTTTCCTACACCTAAAACCAGGAAAGTTTAACACTCTGTACGCCGGCTAGATTTCAGCTGTTCGAATCGTCAGCGTTGGCGATGATACAGTATGTAGAATGTTGATTATCCGAATAATACGGAGACAAATCCGTCTCGACAAACGGTTTTTCGAATGATCAGTGTCGAAAAATTGAACTTGCAAATTAATAAAACAGCAAAAAGTAAAATGACTCCCACTAATATTCAGACACCATTCAGAACAGTACAGTATATTCTCCGCAAGTGTCAGAACTGACCCTCGTAGAGTCAGGGACTACGTTTTCGAGCCTCGCGCCCGCCTTTGTAGTTTGCTGAACGTAGACAAGGATAACGAATAAAAGATAAGCATGAAACATGAATCGAGGCAACCAAGCGATTTAAATATCAACTTTTCTAATTTTACGTTTTTTTAATCCCTGATTAAAATCGCCCACAATCTATCTACCTGGATACGATGCGGCGCGCGTTGTCCCTTTTAAGTGCAACCCTTGTCCGTAGGACAAAGTGCATACGCCGCATACGTTGGCTAATCGATATTTTAATATTGTCACACGCCATTCTGGATTAAAGGCCTTTGTGTATGCGTGTGCGTGCGCGCCTCGTGACACCACGGCAGATGTGGCTGGGTTTTCAAAAGCGTAAAGATTTCACCAGGCGTCGATGCTTGTTTTTTTTATAAATAAATTTTCGTTTCGTCCAGCCAGTTTTGTGGAAAATCCGAAGAAGAACCGCCGTTCGACGATCAATACCTCGGCTGCCGGCAATTATCCCTTCATAATTAATAGCTCCTGAAAATAGTTGCCGTCGATAATTGTAAATGTACAGACACCGTTTGGAGGTATCTTCGTTGGGATTGAAAACGAGGTGATTTCTCTGGGAAAAATTGAAGGGAAGCTTAGAATGCGCGATTTGACGTAGGAGTATGTTACTATGATTCTTGCGAGGCTGATTTTGAAGATATGTACGTGGGATGGAAGGTAGCTTTGAATAGGTTTGAATTGTCAGGATCTCTCTGTCAGTCTCTCAGCGTAGGTTGAAATTATTTGAGGAAATACCGCTTAATCTGGGATCTGATGTTTAGCGGATCAATCAAGGAGTCGGTCAAAAGGTCTGATCTTTCCGATATTTTAAGGAATTAGCTTGGAAAAATTGTCTTTGCTAGTTTTTAGACTTGGATGTTTCGTCAATTTTGATTGATGGTTCGTGAGAAGAAAGTGAAAATTAAGTGTGTAACAAACTAGGTGCTTGTGTAAAAATACGGGTAATTTCTGCCTTTATGAATTAATTGGTATCTGGCGACCATTCGTAAAGCAGAAGACTCGTTCTAACTGATCAGTAGGATTTTTATGGATTTATGGAACACTTGAAGGCACAAAAATACACAGAATCTAGCTTTTATGTTTTTAAATATATTCACAAAACTCTAAATTTGCAATAAAATTCCGCGGTTTAATCGCTACAAACGGCATAATTCCTCGTATAATTTAAAATAAAAATTTCGATCCAAAAAGTTCTGAAAGTAAGAACTACCTGTAACACATTTCGCATTTACGAATCGAAGAAGCATCGAAACACGAAGAGAATGATCGAGGAATTTTGTAAAACGATCTCGTGAGAAAGTCCTCGAGGAACACGTCTGCACAACGTGTATCGTGAAGGTTGCATTCGGAAAATTATTTCGCGGAAACTGTCCCCTCGGCTGAGGGTAGCTAGGTTTCCTGTGAAATCTTCCGTGAAAGGGTTGAAAGGAAGTATTCGTAGGATGACCAGGGCCTGGCTCGTCGTTAAACAATGGCATTCCGAACGATTTGCCCGTAAACGTCGCGTGGGCCAATTTGTCGGGCAATTTCTGAGGAAAATCGTTCGGTCACTATCGCGAGGCACCGGAGGACCGCGATTCGTATGCGACCATATTGTTCGTTTGATCCCCGTAATACCCCTCGACGAATTCAACTTTCGTCGTCGGATCGAACCAATCTTGCCAATCTTACGTATCGATGATACGTTGTGAAAAAAAATTCACCGAAATTGAAGGTACAAATTTCGTTAAATAAAGTTAGAAATTCCGCTCGAAATTAATTCTAAGGCTCCTAAGGGATGAGAGTTCCTTCAAGCCTGAAGCCGAAAAATTTTAAATTAGAATTAGTTCCTCTGTGCAAAAATTTTTAGAAAATTATTTACTATTGTTTACATCTTCAAGTTTGATATTTGATTCTGCTGTTAAATATACATGGAATATCCATTATATTAATGCATACGTCGTTTAAATAAAATACAATGCAAAACATATGTGTTATACTAACTTAAACTTAATAACACATCTTCGTCTTTCTTCTGTGAAAATATGAATTTGAGTGAATATCCGTAGTCTAATAATTACAGTAAATTTTCTCCAAGAGTCAGTAAGTTTGGATTCTACAAGTGACAGTATAGATGGTCCTACGCCTAGGTCTGCGTCATTGCTGCGCCCATGTTATCTTGTTCGCAGTCAGTCAAGCGTGTAACGTTACACCGAAAATGATATCAAACACGATATAATTTGAACAACATTTACTTATTAACACGTTCACTCTCACGCCAGACAGCGAGGTAACATAGGCGCAGCAATGACGCAGACCTAGCCGTAGGACCATCTATACTGTCACTTGTAGAATCCAAACTTTCTGACTCTTGTAGAGAATTTACGGTATAACTTTTTTCAAATTGGACCAAAGGACTTGAGTTTGCTTGAGAAATTAGAAGGATTAGTTTATTAGATGACGTGTACAAAATATTTTGAAAAAATTACAATTTGTGTAAAGCTCACTGTTTACAACTTTTCTATTGAAACACTACTTTTCATGAAAGCTTTCATATCTCACAACGCTACTATTGTGGCACAGTTCTTTCTTACATTGGACCTCTCAATTGAACTGTGACACGTTATAATAATACTTATAATGATCAACTCTAGACGAACTTTTCTAGACCGTGTTTTTACATACAAATTGTTGTGCATTTGGTTGCTATGAAGGCAAACAAATGCCAAACAAAAGAGAAGCGATAACAAGTGCCTGGACACGTTGAAAGCATGCATGCACATAGTGACTGCTTCCACCGTTAGCATTCCAACATTCTTCAGACACATCTGGTGAACACCGTCTCCACTTTCTCCTTGCCAATTTCAAGCTGAACATAGGAAATAAAGGCAAAGAAAGTTGGATGTCGTAAACTTTGCTTTTGGAATAAACATTCAACACACCACCACGTCGTGTTTCAGTCAATTGAAGGGTATTTTTCTCTTGAGGAATCGCGCCTCTTCTGATTTTTGTAAAAAGCTAGAATAACTTTGGAAATCCAGAATCATTTCGATCAACGAAAACAAAATTTTTCAAGTGTTACTTATTTTCATCTCTTTCTTCAAATTATATACTGTTTTACATTTACGAAGTAACAAGTTAATTAGTTTTAATTTGATATAATCTGTCCAATTTAATGTATCACATTTTAGTGCATATTTAGTATAGATTTAATTTATTGTTCCATCATTTTCAATTTTCTTTGCCCTTTATTTCGTGCGTGCGCGTGTGCATGTGAATATTGTAGTATATAGTAATTCTTTTTCAGTGGTTTCGTGTATTCTGCTTTCAGTACACAACGAAGAACATTCTGACATTCACCCGTGTCGTGGTGAAGCAAACGGTAATGGCACAGAAGTTGGTAATGTCATTTGCAGTACCAAATGTCACTGCCTTCTGCTCTACGACTTGTACGAGGTAAGGTGCCGGCCATGTGTCGTTCATTTTGAGGATTACCGTACCTCCCGTGTCTTGACGTACCCTACACTCGTTGGTGTAGGGCGGATTGCTCAGCTATAGGAATATTTTTAAACGTTAGTAACTAACAAACGAAGCCTCGAACGCAATTTTTATATTCTTGATTTTCGTCTTATTTCGGCTTTTAGAAGCACCCCTTCAATTTTCTCTCAGGAGGGATCGAACATCTTGTATAGTACGCCTAACTAATTTGAGCCTCATTATACCACACAACTTTTGTACGAACACTTTTTTGTTAGCTTCAATCTCTCGTGAGATATTCCACCGTTCTCGTTTAAATGTAACACCCTGTACATGCTCTCACGCAACTTCACACTTATTCCACGCGACCTATTTAAACAATGCTACAATTGTTATTTAATTTTTTTACATTTGATAATTTTCTGATAGAAAATTCACTGCTCTTTCAAATTTTTGCATTCCATTGAAAAATTTAAGGCGACCTTAATATGTCGTAAACAAATAAGTTATTTAAAACAATCGTTTCACCGTCATATGTTCCCTTCGATACAGTGCAATTTATATATAAAACACTTTTCTGTAGGACACATAAATTAAAAATTATTCAGGGTGGACCAGTTGTATGACTCACCCTGTATATACGTTTCTACGTACGGATCCCATTGCGCCCCATTTTTAGACGGTCTTGCTAAGTAAGTACTTCCATGGGACGTGTGGTTTCTGCCTACACAGATGGCCCTACCATGGAACCCTTGCGCGAGGTGAAGCCAGCACACGGGCTGAGTTTTCTACGACTGTGATAAACGAGCTAATTAAACCGAAAATACGTTCATCGGTAAAAAATAACAAGCAAAAAATATCAGACATATAATTTAGAAAGTCCTTCAAAAGTGATTTTTTTTTATCTTGGCAATGTATCCGATTACACGCGAAACAGAGTTAGCAAGAGATACCAGAAAATTAAATACGGACTCATCTGCCATTTTAAACAAGACGTCAGGGAGGAGCCATTAATTTTATCACTCGGCGTTCTCGGCGTAGGGTTCCCGAATTATAGGAGTCATTTACGAGACAATATTTCACGGTTTGATGAACGATTTCCGAGAAAACAAAACTTTTTCGGTGTTCGTGTTTCTCTCTCCGGCGCTGTTGCTTCAGAGCACGATGAAAAATCGCCGAAAATAGCCGCGGTAGACGGGACAGAGGGGAGAGGACAGATTTACGGTGTTATCGACTCTTGGTGAGGAAGTGCCGAACAACAACATCGTGTATCAATCGATTTATTATAACCGTAAGGTCTACAATTTGTACATTACATCGTTCTTCGCTTCTTGCCGTCGCTTTTCGTTCACTATGTACATACAGTCTGCGATTTCCTATTTATAGCTATCTCGTTTACGCATACACGTATACATAAATATGTACAAAAATACAAAAGGGGGTATTGGCACACTCGAAATACTCATCACGTTGCAAACGAAGCGTCTTACTACATCGTTCAAAAATCTCCGATACTTTTTGCTCAGTTACACGACTTCCTGAGTACGAAATTGGCAGTTTTCGTTGATGCGAGGCTTAACCTCAGAATACTCGATCCATGTAACGGTAAACTATTCGTTAGAATAATCAGCGAACATGGATATTGAAATTTCAGTCTTAACGCTTAACATAGACATACATCGAGTATTATTTAAGCCAATTCTTAACGTGACTTTTGCTGCCCGCCGTTACAACGATTATGCGTTTGCAGCCGCTTAATACTTCACAAAGTATCAGGGTGTAAACTAAGTCTGCACTTTTTTTTGGTATACTTCTCGTTATCGTTAAGAACGTATCATTTACAGAGCCTTCGTCGTTATTTGTAGCTAGGCTGCGGATGCTTATGCAATTATAGCATATTAAAATATGCAAAATATATGAGAGTAACGCTAGAAATTCTCGAGATACGTTGATCTATAGATCAATTTCGCATATTTTGATATATTATAATTGCATAAAGATTATATCCAATTTGTAATTCCTTTGTGATAAAACCTGCAGCTTTAAGACCGATAAATTCTTGTACAGCATTCTTACACTATCTCTATAAGTAAACGTTTTTCCATTGAAATTGATAGATGCTTTTCGAATGACTGGTACTTAATACTGCAATAATAAGAGATTTATACATTAACACGTTAGAAAAATTACGTTAAACTCTTAAGAGACTAGCACTTCTGCGTCCAAGAAGCATAATTCTACAGCACGACAATACCCGACCATATTAAAATTAGCTGAACTAAATTAAAAAGTGTCACAGCGAGCTCGAATTTCACAGATGTTCGTTAAACCGTCATTTCTCATAGTCATTTCAACATTTTCTGGACAGTTACACATGGAAATTTACATATGGAAATATTGTCAAAAATGTCGTACAATAATTTCCTTAATCAGTGCAGATTCCAAAGTTGCTAACCAGTTTCGCTGAAAAATTACAAACTCGATACACAGATAGGAAAATGTGAACAGTGATGGGAATTATATTGCAATTGGTTCTTGATTACAACAAGAAATACAGCAAAAAGCGTAGACTTATTTTAAATTCTAATAGTGGACATGGCAAACTCTGAAAGAGCGAGTCTCGTTCGAAAGATTCGGCTGTTTCTTTCTTTTCACAACTAAGTTTTTATCGTCATAAATATTTACTCGACTCTTCTACACATCTTAAAGTTAATATTTAAATACTACCATTATATGTACGCGTTTCCACTGCTTTCGTTTTTCGTTCGCGTTTATAGGTTTTGGAAACATCTCAGCGGTGAAATTGACATTTATCGAGCTGCAGTCGATTTCAGTCGTTCGATGCTTAAACATATCTGGTCAATTGAGTGTGAAAGTCTTGAAGGCAGACAATCAGCTGGCTGAACGTTGGCCTCTCGTCCGCAGACATCGCCCAACAATAAGCCATAACTGAGAACAGCTCGTCGGGACAATTTATCGGTTGTGCCAATCTGTATCCATCTCTGAGGTAGGAAGCCATTTCAAACGCGTCCACTTCTACATACGGCTGCTGTGCCAGCGTTGTGAGCTCCCACAATAAAACACCGAATGCCCACTGAAAAGTTAACAATATTATTCGAAACGTTTCTAACACAGTTTATACAATTTTCCTGTTTTCTTCCGCAAATGCAGACATTTCTGAGCCGAATACAGCGGATGATCAAATCTTTACATTATCGTTTTACATTATCACAATTAATTTTGATATGAGAGTTTAGTTACACTGAATTCTTTTTTTTTTGACACATTGATGTTTGCAAATTGCAAATATACACTTGGCAACACTTTCGTCATATGAGCATTATTTTGTTACAGTTTTGTTGGTTTATAAGATCTTGAGAATTTAAATTGTTCTTGCTGTGTTTTTACAGTTTATTATGTACAGTAAATTACTCAAAATGCATCGAAAGTATGCCCAAAGGAATTAAGGCAGTAATTGTTTTAACTAAGTTTAACTTTACTGTGTATCTTTACTGAACAATTGTTCGTTAAAAATTATCCAGTGTAAAAACTTTGTTATTGTGATTTTACTTCTACACAAACACAAAAAACATATTTTTCGTACTGTGACTCTAATAATTTGATCATCCGGTGTACTCTTCGTTCAAAATAAGAATAACCTCGTTTCGCGCATGGGACGTGCCTAAGGCAGGGCTAGAACGTCCATACCCCCACTTAACCGCCTACGTTTTTCTCCGTCTTATCCTCTGCTGCGCTCTCTGTCTACGCGCAGAACGGACGAGAATCGGTCCGAGAGCGAGGTTATTCTTAATTTGAACGAACAGTAAGAATAAACACTCTGACGCATTAAATAAACATAAAGTGTCACTCACTTTTGGAATTTTCCACCTTTTCCATGCAATAAGATCATTCAAGAATACCAAAAAAAAAAAAAATTCTAGAAATCGAATCCAAAATTAGAGTACACCCAATTCTGTTTTTGCACGGTTTTGACTTAACACGGTCTAGAAAAATAAATTCAATTTCCTTTCTACACATTTTCATTCGGTATTTCGAGTGATGATAGTGATTTTGATATCCGATGATGATTCAATTTTTAATTCCTGAATTTCTGATCACTTTTAATTTACATGTTACTTTTACTTTAAGAATTCAATTACCTTTTGTTTCTATAAAATAAACTGTGCATGGATGCACATACAAATCAAATTTGGCTTTTTATAAAGATTCTTAATAAAGTTTTCTGTACGAATCCTTTTATTTCAGCTAGTTTTTACAGGTTTTAAGGATATGTACACGATGTCTTTTTTTACACGGTGTTTTCTTGAACGTATCTACCGTGTAAAAACAGAATTGGGTGTATTTGAAGAATTCGTAAAATAGTATCTACTCAACAGATGAAAATTTAATTAGTACTAATTAGAGAAAAGTAGTTAGCTGAAAAATTTCAAAGGCACGATGTTTAAGCATCAAAAATTCTTTCAAACGCTCTGCAAAAGGATTCATTTGTAAGTTTAACGAGCGCAGTTAGACTTTGATTATTATTCTTGAATATTTCATATTTCTTGATCGTCACATGCGTATAAATCGAGGCGTGCAAGAAGAATTGAACCGGATCGCTTCTGTTGATTTCAATTCCATCGGATATATCGACGCAAAAGTTGCGAGAGAGAGTAATTTACTCACCACGTCTGAAGCAGTGCTGAAGGTTTTATTAAGTAGACTTTCAATAGCGAGCCACTTGATTGGACGATTTTCGTTGTCACCGAGACAATGATAATCCTGCGGAAATAGATCCCTGGCCAGAGCGTTGTCCGTGATTTGAACCCTCAGATCATCGTCAACGCTAAACAAAATACATCGTCGACTGTTAAACGCGCTCGAGTCGCCGTAACAACTGATATAAATGTCACAAACACGGCATGGCACGTGAACGCAGTGATGTGAACGCCGGTGGCTTAAGATTGAAACTTGGCGACTGATTCGCGTGGTAATGCAAAAAGGCGCGTAAAAATGGGCTGCCGGGAGGAGCATTAAAGTCACCTTTGCGAAACGAAAGAGTAGCTGCCGGTAATTAAACAGTCTTGAGCGAGCGTATTTATTGCTAATTAATGCCGCACGGCCAATTAATTTTGTAACGAAACGTAACGACCTTAGCTTTATGGCGCTCCAACTGATGCTTCGCTAAATTATTCAGTCCAAGTACATGTATATCGTACAATAAAACGTCGCCTTTACAGCCGAGAAGAGAATACAAAAATACGGATAGAATTGGAATCGTGTGTACACGTGTGGAATCTTTATATTCGTGGTTAAAGAAACATAGGAAGGAGAATGTTTTAGTTAAGAGAAGAGTATCGAATAGTTCTTCTTCTGTTTACTTACACGCAATTCCTGGCCGCCAAATCTCTGTGCACCAGTCTTTTTCTGTGAAGATACTGGACCCCTTTGGCAGCCTGGAGGGCCATTTCCACGACTTCTTGCGTGGTGAGTGCTCTCGGTGGCCCTTCGCTGCTCAAC